>NC_039285.1:4573927-4873927 GCF_003368295.1 Carassius auratus
TTATTTTTTTTATTTTTAGTAGTTTTAGTGTTTGTTTTGTGTGTGTGTGTGTACCCATATATATATATATATGTGTGTGTGTGTGTGTGTGTTTGTGTGTGTGTCTGTGTGTGTGTTTGTGTCTATATAGTATTCTAATTTTATTTCAGTTTTAGTTTTTGTTATTTAAGTACATCAAGTTAAACTCATTTAATATTAGTCTTGGGTAACTATAATAACCCTCTGCCAAATTTAATTCATGTACATCTCAACTATGTTTAGATGTGTATACATAGTGTAATAGTCCTCATTTGAATAATTATCTTTGGAAAGTTAAGTTTGAGCTTCACTTACTGTAATCTTTAGCTGTAGGTTGGCCATTTTTAGGTGTGTGGTGGTCCGATGCTGGATCAGGGTGTAGCTGATGGCCGTTATCGGAAATCTGGAGAGATTGATGACACCCAGGGCAAAGCGCTGTCTGCGGGGCAGGCCACCACCATAAATCAGTGAGAAGTGGGTTACGCCAGGTCAGCTTTTCTTCACCTGCCACAATTTTCACACATCTCTATTTAACACATTCTGTTAACATACAGTATGCAGTGCATGCTTAAGAGTATAGCTGGATGATAAAGCTAAACCACATACAGTGTTACATTATTTTGTGAGTGTGTGCAACTTTTGTTTCAACACCCGATTATCGGTTATTAACCCGGTTAATATCTACAAGGAATAACATAGTGTACCATTTGTGTTACAACTATTTGCATTGCAAACTAGGGTGTTTTTTTATTATTTTATATCAACCTTTTGATAATATTCAGTATGTATATCAATATTTGCATATAGTTTTCTGAAGGGGCATAAAAGGATAATTTTTTCCCCCATTTTCAACATAATTAAATTATATATATATATATATATATATATATATATATATATATATATATATATACATATATATATATGTATATATACATATATATATATATATGTATATGTATATATATACATATATATATACATATATATATGTACATATATGTATATATATATACATACATATATATACATACATATACATACATATATATATATATATGTATATATATATATATATATATATATATATATATATATACATACATATATATATATATATATATATATATATATATATATATATATATATATATATATATATATATATATATATATATATATATATATAAGCTGCTTTATGATTAAGGCATGTTTTCCTATAGTGAGACTTGACTAATGAACACAAAGAATAATGTTTAAACATTTTCATTTATGTTCACCGATATAACAATAAACATAAGAGCGTGCAGGGAGTCTTGTTTTTCTCTTAATTGGACAGTAAGCAGAATGTCTTTGCTAGATATGTGAGGAATAGTGGTGATCCCTGGGGTTTGTGAGGTCCGGTGCAGCCCAGTTTGCTTTCATTAGTGCTGCTAGTTAGGCAATGCAGGACTTCACATTCATTAGATATTAAAGGAAAAGGAAGCCTCTGCTGGTCTGTTTTGCTAACATGCTCTTAAGTTGTTGTCCTGGTGGTTGTCCCGGGAATCCTAAATTTTAAATATGTAGTGCCATAATGTACTGTGCCACTCCCTACTAATGTGTATTAAAATTACACTAACTTGGCTGTTATTGGACTTTATAGATTTGGAATCTATTCTGCAGCTTTCAGTGAAAGGACTAAACTACAATTTCATGCACCACTGACCATCCATCATGTCTAATTTTAATGGACACACTTTTCTATACGCTCCTGTGCAAATGGCACATCAACATCGTTGAGCGCTAACTAATGTGTAGTTTTCAGGCTGTGTATATCTGCTGTAAAATGTAACTTTTGTGTGGGCAGGTGAAGCATATCGGGGTCTAAGACATCTCATAGACAGGTTGATATTTGTCTTTCTTTATAACGGAAAACAGCACAGAGAGTGAAAAGAGCAATGACCTTTCAGAGTGAAATGCTAATTTATCTGCGGTATAAAAAGCTTGTACGGATGCTGAATGCTGAACATGTAAATGTTAGTGGTTCCCACTGACTGGTGCTGTTTACATGTGGATTAGGTACAGTTCAATGCCCACTAAGCGCATATTTGCCTCAGCCTCTGGTGTTATTTTTCATTTATTGGTGGGTACAGAATATAAATTGCACATACACTGGGTCAGGATATATGCTTTCCTAAAAATTGCTTTTTTACCCACCCATTTTCCATGTAGCCTTTATAAACAGTTTCTATACACTGCCGTGGTCTGATTTACTTGCATCTTGCTTTATATCCATCCTTAATCGATATCTATCTATCTGTCTGTCTGCCTGTTTACATTAAAATGTATTCATTACATTTATAATGCATTCACTGTGCCTAACTGTCTATCCGCCCATTCATACATCCAGAATTCTGTTGAATTTTAATTAGAATTTCTTAGCAATTATGTTCTTTACAGTCATGTTTTTGCTTCTATTTGACAAAATATGTTCAATAACAATTTTTTGTGTAATAATTGTTATGTTGCTGTATGGATAAAGGCTAGATCGACTGATTGAAATCGACGTGCAGCATCAATATATTGAAATGTATTATTGCATGAATGTAATTATTGTACAAACAGCCTTTCTACAGCTCTATTTTATGCATGAATAAGGCTGTGCTTTTTAGGTGATTCTTTTGGGGCAAGTTCTCAGTAGAAATTCCCAGTTGGATAACCTCACAGAGGTGTGTGCGCACGTGTAAATGCTTTGGAAGTGTCTCCTGAATTGCACTTGGGGGTTAAAAGTGATAGGAAATGAAAAATGCTGTGTTTTAAAGCTTTATCGTTCCCCAAGCTTGCAAATCAATAGACGTGGATTTTTATCAGGTTGTACAATGCATTTACTGATGTGTAATATATCAGCTGAAGCAACCAGACAATTTCATTTTCAGCAAACACAGTCTTCATGAGAGGAATATTACTGATATTGATCCCATTTTCTTGCCCATTTGCGAAATAAAGGTTTTTATCTGTAGATCTCTTTGGTGGCTGGTAGAAGTTCATGGTGTCCACTGTTGGAATCTAGTGTTTTTTTTTGTTTTTTTACCTTTTTTTCTTTACATATTTATATTCAGTTTATTCTTAATTTTACCTTACAAAGTGTTTTTTTTTTTTTTTTAGGCTACAGCATCACAAACCACAAAATACCACCACACTTTGGCTACAAACTTGTTTACAGGGAAAGTCTCTGTCTACTGTCTGGTCTAAGGCAACAGAATTAATGGGTGGGGAATGGGAGGGCCTAGGTGGACCAGAGAGATTAGCTGTAAAATTGACACTGACAAATCTCATACATTATAGCTTCATGGGAGGCAGCCATCGCCACAGGAAGTGTTGGAAGAATTGAGGGGAAAAGTGAATCACTCTATAAAGGCCTAAAGTGTCCTTTGTTAACTGCTGGTTTTGTGATGGCACACACCGTACCTCACTACTCCAAATTTACTGTACCTCAATAACAGAAGCTCACATTTTCTTTTTTCTCAGTTACTTTCAACTCATTTTCAGCTCACTGAGTCACATTCGTGGCAAATAATGTTAATGTTTCACAGGTTACATGCATTCAAATCTTTATGAAAACAAGGCAGCATTATCCATTGAGTCACGGCTGTTAAATAAAACAAATGGGCAAATGGGTTTTGTTTCTCCATGGAGCTCATTATTTCAAACCAGCTTGTTTGGGATTTCAGATCTTCTTATTGCTTTCTCTAAATTGGTCTTTGGTGTTTGATGTTTGCAGACGGTGTTTTACAGCTCACATTATTCAATTATTGAAATTAATGGAGAAAATAGGGTAGATTACTATATTGCAGAGCAATAGCCTTATGTGACTGAACTAATTTCAGCATTTAGGGTTTAGTTTAAACTTGATTTCCTCAAGTCCATGCAAGCTTTTTCTAAAAGAAGTACGATTTGTAAGGTCATGGTTGGAGTCAGAAGTTTTCTCACTCATAAAATTTTACACAAGCCTTGATATTTGTATTATTTGTGTGTGTGTGTGTGTGTGTGTGTGTGTGTCCTGATAGTGTACAGTATACAGTGTGTTCACTAAAACACTTCAATATGTGAAGAATGCAAAGCAGAAATGAATGTTTTTTAGTGACGATGTGTTGAGTATAAGTTTTGAACAATTTCAATTTACAAACAATTTGAAATGACTCACAAAAATTAATCACTGTTTTTGCTACTTAAGTTTAGATGAGAAACTCTATAAGAAACATTCATACTTGTGATGCAAAGAAAGGGTCATGAAACCTTGTCTTATGACAGTATATTAAAATCATCACAGTTTTTACTTCGGCAGACAATCTTTGTGAATAAATCATGAATATTCAATATATCACCCAGCCATACTTTAGTAGTCAGCCCTATTGACCTGCATATTATTCTGCTAACTTATGCTGGTACTCCAGTAAGAATCCGTCTGTAATGAAAGGAGATATGTTCTGCATTTCCTTCATTTCTGAAGTCATACAGCCACAGGGTATTACCTTGCAGGTTAAAAAAATGCTTATAATTATTCGCTTATTGATTTGAGCCCTGTTGCTGAAGCTTTGATAGATACATCAAGCAGACTATATGAAACTTAATTGATGCAGCACATAATTATAGCCTTTTCATGAGCAGGAGATGGATTAAATGCAGCAGGATCTTGAATTTACCCAATGAAATAAACTCAGTTAATGGTTGCCGCTCTCATCTCCATGTGTATGTTTTTCGCGCCTAGGACTCCTTATGCTCAGCTGATGTATGATTGTCCCATCTGATGAGAATTTTGCATAATTGCAGTTCAGATGTGTTCCTGCCCAACCCCCATATTCATCTACATTGCTAATTTGATTGAAAGCTTGTGTTTTCTTATGATGCACCCAATTACGGAGTGTGGGTTCACCATTACTCGTTAGCTTGTGTATATTCCTGTTTTGTGTGGTCTAAGTAAATGATGGTACATTCCTGTTCTGAAGTCTTTGTGATAATGATGGATAACACTCTTTTCCATGAACTATTAATATGATAAAGCTCTGGATGGTTCATCAACAACATGTGCTGTTAAATATTCTTGACAAATGTAATGTTCTTAAAATATATCTCATTATCACTCCTGGCATCTCCAGAGTTTATCGGCTCGGTTTCACACCCTTTAGGGATTTGTGAAGTAGGATATTTGCCATATTAACTATTTAGTGTCACATTGCACTGCTTTAAGTTGGGAATTTATTAGTTATTACATTTAGCCATTTTAATGGGCGAACTGATGTTGTTCTTTTTTTGTTTCATTTAATATACATTTCTATATAACTATTTTGTTCAGAATAGCTCCCAAATCAAATATTCCACCCCTATGTAGTTTAGGGAAATTTTGATCCATTTGTTTCCTTCTGTATTCTTGTGTAAGTTACGCACAGACTTGATTTTAACATAATGTCAGATTTATCTACAAACATGAATTGAATACGTCTGTGTAGGACATCTATAGTACACTCATGTGTAAAAGTTTGAGGTAAGAATATTTTATTAAGAAACTAATGCTTCTATTCAGTAAAGATGATAAGACAATAAACATAATAAACATAAACTTACTGATCTCAAAACTTTGGGTGGTGCAAGCTCAGGTATGAAATTCTACAGTGATGTCCTTTTTTATTTAAAAATTGTATGCTTAAACAGTGAATGACTGCTTATTGTCTGAGTAATTCCTATAAAACTCCTCTACCTTAAGAAGCAGACAGCGTGAAACTGTTATTAAGTATTGATGAGACAGATGAAAAGTGAAGGATATATTAAAGTCAATATTAATGGGATTAGGGGCAACAAATAACTGGAATTCCCACATGCTTCAGGCACTGATATAGAGATATTCCAGATATTGCATTGGCAACTTGACATAACATGCTGAATACTTACTGTATATTTTGCACCTGAACACATATTTACAATATAACAGAGAAACTGTATTTGAGAATGTAAAAATGCAGAAAGTTTTCTGTGAGGGGTAGGTTTATGTGTAGGATTGGTGAAGGGCGATATAAAAACCATTACACCTATGGAGAGTCCCCACAAGTATAGTAAACCAGACGTGTGTGTGTGCGTGTGTGCTTGTGCGTGTGTGTGTGTGTGTCTGTCTGTCTGTCTGTGAAAGAGAGCAGGCAGTGGCTCTGTGAAAAGCTGGCATGAACATGAATTCTGGCAGGCTGAATGAGGTCTGATATGAGGAGACCACAGTTTGGAATCTTGCTAAAAGTCTGGCATTGCCTGAAATAACCATGGGTCAGGGAGAGAGCGTTGATTTGGAAGCTTCATAGCTTTGCTGTAACATCAAATATATAAACATCCCTGCATTTTAGTATAAGTATATATTTATATTTTTAATATAATATATATTTATATTAAATATAAAAAGCCCATAATTCTAGTGATATGCTTCAGTTTAGCATTTTTCTAGCTGAACTTTGATTATTATTACTATTATAATTATTATTACAAATCACATGAAAGCTTACCCATTTTAGTGAAAATTTGAACTGAAAATGTCATGGATTTCAGAATGACAGCAGTACTTGAGCTGAAAATAACTCCACAAATCAGACCTAATGATCCATGTTGTCTAGCATTATTTGAGAATGTTACAAAGAGCATATGCTTCAGTGGAACAAGAAAATTGCTTCTGCACTCCCCACAAAGGTCAGTGCCACAAATGTATTTATTTACTGATTGGTGACCCACAAACAGACCAAAACATTTTTTTGTAATGTTTGTTGTACTATATATATATATATTAACCCTAATCCTAACACATTCATTAAACACATGACATTAAAGACATTCATGACACTGAAGGAAAATGGCTGTTGAAAATTCAGCTTTGCCATTCAAGGGATATATTCATTTTTAAGATTTATTATAACAGACACAAGCTATTTTAAATTCTAATAATATTTCACATTATTACTGTTTTTATTATGTGTTTTTGATCGAATAAATGCAGCCTTGGTGAGCATAAGAGATGTCATGTACTATACTTTTAAATGCATTGTGGTGTTTACAAAAACATTGTTCTAATTACAAGAACATTCTCCACATGTGTGTCTGTTTGTCTTTGGCCTTTTTTAAATTGTATTTGCAATTCTCAAATTGACTGTATTAATATTAGAAGCTCTTAACTAAATTATGTTTTATTAACAAGGTTCGGGAGGAGTGCGTCAGATAGCCCAATCAACACCGGTGGAGCACAATCAAGTTAATCAGCACCACAGCATAAATACAGCTGACTTTTATCAGCATCCTGGTTTACTCGTTCCAACCATGTCAGACAGACAAACCTCACCATCTGAAGATGACTCCTTCTCCCCAGACTCTTTGCTGCAACCAGCCAGCCCTAAGTCTACTCATCTGCGACGCGACACTGCAATCGAGCCCCAGGACACATCTTGCGGACGTGCCATGGCATGAGTGGCCATCTGCCTCCCAAGGCACTTACCCTCACCTCTTCCAGCGAGAACCCCAGGGAAGTGGACCGTGTCGAGTCTGAGTCAAGCCCTGCCCAAATCTTATGATCTATATGACTTATACACCAATATGCATAAATCTATCCTCACTCCAGAGTCTGCCCCATTTCCAAGGGCAAAAGGCAAAACAAACATCCGGATACGCCTCACCAGACTCCACCGTCTTCCTGCCGTGCAAAACCCAGCTCTGCGCATTCATCAAGCCGTAGAGAGACAGAGCGCTTTCAAGCCTGCGCTGGCCCCGGATCCCGTCGCTGCATTGGCCACAGTTCAGCCTCGCACTGAGGCTTCTACCTCATTAACGCAGGAGCGCATAGCCCAAGCTTACAATTGGCCACCTCCGCCGCCAATCACAGCCCCGCCGAACGCTACTGTCAGATCAGACCTTGCAGCCCAAAAAAGCCAAAAAAAATAGAAAACTCCATTTTCTCTCAAGTACCAAGGCATAGATCATGCAGTCGAACTGATTAAAATTGCGGGTCAAGAAGCCTGGCTTGAAAAATAGACATCACTTCTGCTTTCAAAGTGATGCCTATTCATCCGGACTCTTGGCACCTGTTCCGGATCTGATGGCTCAGGAAATACTATTTCACCAACCGTTTAACATTTGGATGCAAAAGCAGCCCCCCCAACCAGTTCCACATAAAGAAAGCCCACCAAAACCTCATTGGCCATCAAATCAATTAGAAAAAAAAACTAAAAATTAGGTCTGCTAGACCTACCCAGTCCCGGCTAGACAACCTTACCTTTTCTATTCTACGGGCAGCAAGGCTTACCTGTTTGATGCCGTGTGCTCCCATCGAACGTCAGCCAGCCCTAAGAGCCTCCCAGCTAAACAACCTTAACTTTCCTCTTTTATGGTTGGCGAGACTTACCCATCCGGTGCTGCAAGTATTGAGCTTTCACCAGATGCCAGCGAGATCCTCCCGGCTAGACAACCTTACCTTTTCTATTCTACGGCCAGCGAGGCTTACCCGTTCGATGCAGTGTGCTCCCATCTGACGTCAGCGAGAGCCTCCTGGTTAGACAACCTTACCTTTTCCTTTCTACGGTCGGCAAGACATGTCGATGTCAGGAGTTTTGAGCTGCCATCAAATGCCAGTGAGAGCCTTCCGGCCACACAACTTTACCTTTTCTATCCTTTACCTTTACGCCCAGAGATGTTCACCCATTCGATGCTGTGAGTAGGGAGCTCCCATTGGATGTCGGCAAGAGCCTACCAGCTAGACAACCTTACCTTTTCCATCCTTCGGCCAGCAAGGCTTACCCGTTCGATGCATGTGCTCCCATTGGACGCCAGCGAGAGCCTCCTGGCCAGACAACCATTTCGTTTCCATTTTATGGTCGCCAAGCTGACCTATCCAATATGCGAGTATCGAGCTCCCGTGGGAGGCTGGCAAGAGGCTCCTCTTCCATTATAAGGTCGTAGAGGCTTACTGTCGGATGCCGTGAGTATTGAACTCCATTGGATGTCGGCGAGAGCCTCATGGCCAAACTTACCTTTCCATTCTATGGCCTGCGAGGCTTACCCAGCCGATACAGTGAGCATGAAGTTCCTTTTGGTTGCTGATGAGAGCCTCCTGGCCACACAACTTTTCCTTTCAGTCTTCCATTCGGAAAGGATTACCCGTTCAATGCCGTGAGTTCAAAGACGTCGGCGAGAGTCCGCCCGGTCAGGTGCAAGTCTCATCCATCTGATGCCGTGAGTATTGATCTCCTGTCATATGTCACAAGAGTTCTCCTTGTCGGTCAGTCCAAAGCCTTTTTATCTGCCAAACTGAGAGGACCCACACGTCCGTTGTCCTGAGTCTTGATCTCCAGTCAGAGGCTTCATGGGCCCTCTCAGTCAGCCATTTGCCCTTTTCCCACTGAATAACAGCCGACATGGTTGCCTCTAGGTTCCTCTAGGGGTACTCTAGGTTTGGGCCATTCCCGAGCTCAGAGCCCTTCCCCCGGACAGCACACCAAATATGCATTATCATACTTCAGCTAATTATATGTAAGCATGAACTTGTGAAATTATGTTTTATTAACAAGGTTCAGGAGGAGTGCGTCACATACTTATCGCTTCGAATACTTACAACACTGGTAAAGCACAATCAAGTTAATCAACACCGCAGCATAAATACAGCTGACTAACCTCTATCCATTGATGATTTATCCCTTCATTTTACAACTATATTGGGAGGGGGTGCTCTAGATTCGGGCCGTTCCCAAGCTCGGAGCCCAGCACGCCAAATACGCATTATCATACTTCAGCTAATTATATGTAAGCGTGAGCTCTTGAAATGAGTGTTGGAGAAAAATTAGGTGGCATTATGTAGGGAAAAGAAGAGGGTCCCTAGAGGAACTTAAAGGAATGGTTGACAAACGGCTGCTCAGTCATCCAGAACAGTGGACCCTCAGGGGAATAAAGAAATGTGATCCATATTATAGCTGCATGGGAACGGAGCATCCACACTGGCACTGCCTGGTTTAACACCTCGCCCAGCTCTGGAGACCTCTGTTGATGGATATACCCTCAGTCTGGAAAATATACACATGCTCTAAAGCACCAGGAGGGTTTATATATGGCTCTCGGTGCGCCCAAGACAGCCTGCTCAATCGCAGTGGCACCAGCAGTTCCTGGCTGGTGACATGAAAACATTGTCCCCAGGCAATGCCTGAGACAGAATACATTAACGGGGTCTGTTATTTCTACGGTAATATGGCAGATATCACAAACCTTCTGTAGCTTGCGCTGCATAAATTATTGTTGTGATACGGTTTTTTGTCAGTCAGTTTTCTTGACACAACAACCTCTTTGTCTTTGTCTTTCTGACAGTGTGGCGTTCTCTGTGCTGTTGGTATAATTTGTCAACCCACCAGGGCCTCCTGTAAATCATTTGTGGTGTTTATCAGCTCACTTTCTGAAAGGAATTATTGAGTGCTCAGATGAACACCTCAACAGTGTGATTGTTAATTACACACCAGGGTTTTTTTCAAATTCATTTCACATCAAGGTCAGGAAGTGATGGGACATGTACATTTCTGAATGTTCAAAACGTCCAGTTTTTTTAAATGTTTTACTTCAGTTTTTTTTTTTGTTACATGAACAGAATATTCCGTGCTATCATTTTGCAAACATTATGGGTACATTACTTTTGAATGTTCTCCAAAGATCTAAAACAACAGGTAGTCATATTAAAATCGACAGACAAAGTAAAACTTTTCTGAACAAAAGTCACATGAATAATGTGTATAAATAGCATTTTTTATAGAATGTTAGAACATCAAGCATTTGTTCATATAACCCTGAAACTGTTGTTCATAACTTTGAGAGAACCTTGCCAGAACTTTAGGGAATGTCTTGAGGTTGTTCCTTGTTAGCTGGGGTGATGGGAAACACAGAGGTGCAGTTGTTTTAATATTTATTCTTAATTTATTATTTATTTTGGTGTTGTTCGCAAAGCTTAACATCAAGTTTTGTGGTGCCATTTAAAATGCTTTGTAAATTCCAATTCAACTAGGAAAGAAAGAAAGAAAGAAAGAAAGAAAGAAAGAAAGAAAGAAAGAAAGAAAGAAAGAAAGAAAGAAAGAAGTTGATGTTGGCTTGAGAAAATCTTGTTTTGAAACATTTGTCAGGAAAATCTTAAAAAGTTTTGAGAAGTCCCAATGTTTGAACATTTTAGACCTTATGTGCAAACAAATAACAGATATAGATGACTTGACGGTGCTAAAGATCCAAACCTTGGTTTTCATTTCATATTCAAAAGTGGGTGTTTAAAGAACACACACACACACACACACACAAAATGATATATATACATATATATACTGTATCATAAATACTATTTAACAAGTGGACCTCGGCATAAAAAGCTTAAATAAAAAAAATTAAAGTATGATATGAGATGACCTTATAATCTTATGGTACAGGTTATAATCAGGGCTTCACCCCACAGCAGAGCTAAAGTGCTGTCTCGTTTCCTTCTGTCTCACCCCCCCCCCCCCCCCAAAAAAAAAAACCAGTGGTATCCAAACAGTGGGCAGTCAGTCGATCAGCTCCTTAACACACACTCTGACTTTAACCTCATCCACAAACTGTTATTGGCATGTTTCCATACAGTTCTCCCACACAAAACTCGAGTCATTTTTCAGTTTAGTCATTACATTGCTCCCTCTTTACTAGTTATTTAAGATGTGTATGTGTATATTAACACTCTATGATGTACTTTCGAAAATGCTCATTTTAAATTGTGTGCTTGTGGTGGCTTCAGCCAAGCATTTTTGTTGTTGTAAAGTCATTTTCCAGCAGCTCCGGAGGGATTATATGGCATTTGTGGCCCAGGTGATCAAATTTTCTTTTTCTTTTTTTTATTGGAATAACTATGATTATAGTTATATTATTATTGTTGTTGTTTTATACTACTAATTTTTTTATTATTATTATCATTATTTATTATTAATAATAAGATTTCTTTATTTATTTGTATTTATTTAAATAGTTTTTTTATATATATATATATATAGTTATTATCCCACTTGTGTATCCCAAGTTCTCATCAGAATGAACAAGGATCAGTATTTCTCCGTCCCATTCCCAGTGGGCCTGTTGGTGTCACTGCAAGGCTCATTGACCACTCCGTGCACAGATGCACACATAACACAACCTCCCCTGCATCTCGTTATATCTGGCTGTGGTGTGATTGAAACAGAAGTGGGGCCGTGTCAGGGCCCCTATCACCATGTAACTGAATTTTTCTGTGTTTCTGGAAGCTGACCAAAGTGGTAGAAAGAAGGTAAATAGACAAAGCTTTGGTCTTCCGTACACACAAATCGAGGACTTGCTGCTGTTTGTGGAAAGCTAAGCAAAGATTGTCGCAAGGCACTTGTCTGGACTGAAAAAAAAAGTACTGTTGAGCATTTCCTTTTTCGATGTATGTGTGTACACAAACATAATTCAGAGTGTAAAGGGTTTGCGTTCACATAAGGAGACGTGCAGACAAACAGAAGTCAGGGTTGAGCAGAAGTCTGACTGTCTGCTTCAGACAGTACGCTGTAGGAATGAGTTCCGACTTCCTCCCACCCACCACGTCTCTACATGTTCAATTTGGCGACCGTTGCTTAGTGACAGTGTGCCGCTGGCCCCCTGCTATGTGGTTTTTGTGTCTTCGCCGAGTTGAGTCTACAGATCTCCAGACTCATGATAGGGAGCTGAAAAAAGTAGCCGTCTGTAATCTATCTAAGGTTATTTTGTGATTCAGATATACTGCTTTGAAAGCAGTCGAGCGTTAAATTGCTTTCCTCTGGGAGCAGGTCGTATTGAAGGGTGACAAAGCAGAGAGATTTCTCTCTATCACTTCTCCTTTCTGTATTGCCCTTTCTCTAGTCCTCTTCCTCTCTGTCTCTCCATCTCTCTCTCTCTCTCTCTCAGCTCTCTCTCTCTCCTAAATGTGTTAAAAGAGAGAGAGAGAGAGAGAGAGAGAGAGAGAGAGAGAGAGCTGTTCTTTGAGAGCTCATCGCAATGGCAGATATGCTGTAATTAGGACGGGTAATTGCAGGCGCAGTATGGTGGGTCATGGGGGACACAATGAGCTCTCAAAGGTCATAATAAAGGTGGGGGAGTGGGTCATCACGGAAAGATGGGAACCACTCTCGTTTCTCAAAATGAGACTCGTGGAGGAGTAATGGAGTGTGAGCCCGATGAGAGAAAATGACATAAATACAGATAGCTACATGCAATCAGAAAGCACACGCTCATACGCTGCCTGTCTAGTAAGAGGTAATAGAAAAGTAAAAGTGATAGAGCAGAAGTGAAAGTGAACAGTCTGTCAGTACAATATATAGTGTAATAGCTAATTGGACGGATAAGCTGAACGAATAAAGAAATCAAATTATTTTGTTTTAACAACTTCTTTAAATTGTAGGTTGTTAAACTCAAAGCTAAAGCTTTAAAGAATAATTAAATCATATAATTAAGCTAAAGTAGAAATAAAACTAAAAGTACAATTATTCAATTATATAGTGTATAATTAAATCAACCATATTATGTTATGTCATGTTATTTTGTGTAAACGTATGTTCAAGTGTAATGCTGTCTTACTTCTGAATACATTTTAAGATATACTTATGTATTTATTTTTGTATATAAATATTAATTTATATGTACAAATACACTCCTGTTCAAAATATTTTGTTCAGTTATTTTTTTTTCAGTCTCTTTACTTATTGTAAAAGCTGTAATACTGAAATATTATTACAGTTTAAAATAAGTTTTTCTATTTTAAAATATCTTAAAATTTAATTTATTATTGTGATGGTAGAGCTGAATTTTCAGCAGCCGTAACACCAATCTTCAGGAAATATTTCTGATTTTTTTATGGAAACTGTGTTTGTGTGTGTGTGTCTTTACTGTCACTTTTGATCCTTTCTTAATAAAAGTATTAATTTCTAAAACAAAATAATAAAGAAAATAAATAAAGAAAATATGAGTGACCTCAAATGTTTTGTGGTTGTGTGTATTAGGATACATTGATTTCTTTCTATTTTCATTTTCTGTCCTTTTTTTTATTATTGAATAAATTTTATGAATGCTAGTGTACACATATCATAATATCTCTTAAAATTAGCACTTTAAAAGCAACTATTTCAAAAACTAAAAACTAAAAGTTAGTAACTTATTCTTAGTTAGTAGTTATTCTTATATATACTTATATACTTCCCAACACTATTCTTTTTTTTTTTTTTTTTTTTTTATGTTGAGTGGTCTGATTGCTTTAGGAGCCACATATTAATATGTAGGGATATATGGACTTGTATAAACCTGCTTGGATAGTATGATTGAATACAAGATCAGAGAATATACTGATATTACAGCAATAATCAACAAAAGAAATGTCTCTGTATCATATTCAGTCTCATTGATAATTCTTTAAGTTGCCAATTAAATCTTTGACATTCGTGTAGAGAGTATGAAACCACCAACACTGAAAAATGAGAGGAAAGTAGAGCAAATAAAGGGCTACAGGAGAAGAAATATTCAGCTATACTTGTTTTAGGCATGCAGAGGCAGAATGTAGTTGGTGTCTCTTGGGGTTTTTAGGCTAAGCTGCTCCCCCTTTCCCCTTACATAGCCTGTAGTGATTTCATAGAGCTGTAGTGCTGCATGTGTTCTTCCCCTAAGAGCTCTTGAAACTCTCCAAGAAAAGCAGAGCTCAGTCCGGAGAACTGTAAATATCGAGCTTACTAGGCGATCCTACTGATTCACCGTCAGAATGCGTTCGGCTGGAATAACAGCAAAAGAGTAACAGAAGGGGAAACAAGGTCTCCAGCGGTGTGCTGTGGTCCCCAAGCTAGATTTCAGTCTAAAACAATCAAACGAAATGAAAGGCAAATGACAAAGACTTGCCTGGTGTCATTTAAGACTTTATTTAAGACATTGAGAGTGATAGACTATATTTTCAGTTGTAATGGAAAGTTTAATTGTCTTGGCATTAGGGTTAGAAAGTATCATGTCATCTTGTTAAGGAGCCAGTGTTCATTCTGGAGTGACCTTCATCTGGGCCGAACGATGGCAGGCGGATAAAAGACTGATTCACAATGGTGATGGGAACAACATCATGCACATCTGGGTAATCACCAGTATTCAGCACTAAAACAATTTAGACTACAAATCCATCCTGGATGGAAGTGGTTAGGAGGATGACATCTACTGTTTGACAGTAGATGCTTCAGAGAATATTATAGAAAAAAGATGTTCTAGATGTTAATCAATAAATGAGACAACTACAAAGCTTAGTTTAATTTAGATGGCTAAATCTTTATTTCACAATGGGAATGTTTGTTACATCCAGAACATTTATTTTTGTATTGGGTAACATTAGGACTAAAGGTGCAACATCCATGTATTGACTTTGTGGTAAAATAAGATGAATCCATAAGACAGAGAGAACCTTTTCTCTGAGCAAGAGGAACATCCCATTCCTTAATGGTTTCCCGATGCTATTGATATGCAAACAACATGTCTTTTTTCAACTGCCCTTGTAAGGAGGGCACATTTTTCTTCCTTGAGGCTCAAGTACCTAACTGTACGTGTGCAATGTTGTGGAGATGTTTTCTATTCATTCTCTATGGGGACTGTTGGAGTAGAGCAGACAGTAAGAGCATCAAAAAGTGCAAACTTTGTTTTTAAAAAATGTTTTGCCATCACAGGAATAAATAACATCATTGAGTGCAGAAAAACAGGAAATAGGTATTTTAAATTATAATCATAACTTGCAATGTTTTTATTTATATATAAATATATGTCATATTTAAATATACAAGTATTTGTAATGTACATTGTGTATATTTCACGTGGTCGTACACTACACTGAAGACAACGATTTAAGAAGATTGAGCAGATTTGCAGTACATGCAGATCTTAATTTAGATTTGTGCTGAAGATTATTGGTTCAGAGTGCACATCAAAGTTCTGTTCTTTTTATCGGGTAATTGTAATGAGAATATGTTTTGTTTTGCCCAGTGCTCATGACAGTAGATCAGCTTTCACGCTGCGAATGGACACCTAATGGACTGGGGACTAGAATAAAGCCAGTCTGGGATCCATGGGCTTTTCTCTTTCCCAGCATGACCAGTCTGAATGAGATTCATTTGAGGAAACAGAAGACGTTTTTATGTATCTCCTCCATTTTAATGAGGGGTCCCTTAAGAAACAGATGGCACATTAGTGGAGACAAACTCTCGCTGACATTGGTGGATTTCAAACAGACAACACCACTTGGCTCGAGTGCTGTGGTGCTCTCTGTGCAGATAATATATGCTACATATTGTTTCATGACAACACTGGAATTTCCCCTTTTTTTATTAAATGGACACAGCCTTTTCTGACCCTCGAGCAGGAGTGGAATATGAATGTGAAGAGGAGAATTTACAGCTGGCTCTGACTCTTTGCTTTGTAGCGCCAGCAGTAAAGATGCTGACTGGTTTGCTTTGAGCCCCACTTTACGTTAACCCTCAAAGGTGCATCGAAAATGTGCACATGCATGGTTTCTTTCAGAAAACTTACTCCATTTGCAGAAGTGCACATTTTTACATGTATGTCAAAAATTGTATATGCTCACCATTTTCACATTATCAGAGTTAAATGTATTATATCATTCTTTTTAGTTTGACCTCCACTATTAATTTGGCTTATTTAGCTTATATTGCAACATGCAAGTAAGCTATTTTCTTCCAAGAAAACTTCATTATCCACTATAAGTTAACAATTATTTTATTTCAATTGATGAAAGAAACTTAAATATCATATTTTTTCATGATATGATATTTAAAGTTCTTTTTACTTTTTGCATTTAATCATAGAAATATATTCCGATTGTTAATGCAGCTTTGTTACGCAATGCATGATACTATTCTAGCTTAAACCTGCATTGTTTCCTTACCCTTCGCACCTAAATGGAGTATGACAGCTGTGTGTGGTTTGTCAGGCAAGAGCGCAGCCCGAGTTGGTGCGTATATAATGAGGGTAATTAGCAAGATGAGCAGTGACATGTTTAGCGGATGCTCTGCGGTTGGTGTGCGAACACTTGAATGTGGAGTACAGTGAGTTGCCCCCAGCTGTGGCAAGGGAGCTCAATCAGTGAAATCACTCTTGGACCTATTGTACTATTTCATCCATTTCCAATGAGTCAGCCACATTTACTAATGCCATCCTATATAAAAATCTCCCACTTGCTTATGAAATTCTCCCCATTACGACCACATAATTTCTAATCAGGGACCTCCAAGAGGATGTTTCCCACACAAAATTGAAATAATATTTCTTGTGTTTTAAAAAGCTACTAAATGTCGCAACGGTGTAGCCGTCGAGGACGAGGATTGGAAATATTGATGAAGCTGACTCTGGTTGTACATATGTGCTCGGTTGGCAAATGAGCCAGAAGAATTGTGCTGAACTGTAACAAACTGAACCATGATTGCTATTCCGCACAGCATCTGTTATGCGCTCTGCTGATTGTAGTAATTTGTGATGGAGTAACCAGGAGATTTGGTTGTAAAGCACCCTGCACAGGTGCATGTCCCGTATCAGGAGGCATGCGAAATAGATCAACCGCAGACCAACACAGCTGTGGCATCCTCTAGATTCCTCCTCTAGAGCCTCCACAGCTGGTTTAGTCAAGAACAACTTTATCTCCGAGCAGAGTGAGGGAAACTTGTTCTGAAGAGCACTGATGCGAATGTTTTATGGGAAGATTTGCTTGGGGCCTGAATTCTAAATGTAAGCGCATTAGGTCACTGGAATAGCCACATAAAGAAATGAACAAATAAGTTTAAGGTTATGGTGATTCTGCTTTTTCATGCTCTACTGAGACCCTATTGATTTTCAAAGAGCATTTTTTATAGTCTCTTGCAGTCTTGCAGGCAGGCGGCAACGCTACAACCTGTGCATCAGAAAACACTTTATGCATTTTGCTGAAGAGTGAGTGTTGTCCATTTCAGTGTAGCATTTCATACTGCTGGTTCTCAGCTGGTGGGTCAAGGGTCTCTTCTTTCGGGGTTGCAGTTAACAGGGATAAAATGCAACTGGTCATGTAAATTTGCATTGTTTGTAAAGCAAACTACAGACATATATGTAATTATTTTTAGTTTATTATTACTGTATGTAATTTCACACACACACACACACACACACACACATATAACATTACAGTAACATAACAGTTTAATAATAATATATATGCATCTAAAGGGCTACTACTACTACTACTACTACTACTAATATAATATTTTAAGAAATATTACTGTGATTAAAATAACTGTTTTCTGTTTTAATATATATTAAATTTGATACCATATGTAAAATTGTATGCCATATGTGCATATTATTAATAGTATTATAATACATGTATATTGTTAAACTGTTATTAAGATTTTTGTAGTAAATGTTTCCACATTAGCTTACATCCAAAGGTCCTTTCCAATGCTCAAGGACCCACTGACAAGAAGTAACTGGCATTTTAATCATGTCTATTCCTATCTGTATACACAGCCACACACTTTGTCATTCATATCCACCCCTCACGTCAAGGTAAACTTCTGTTCTGATATGAGAGGGGCTCGGACACTGAATGCTTTTTAAGGTGCAGAGAGGCGCTCTGCTCATTCTGCCCCAGCCGGAGTTCATGAACGATGCGAGGACGAGTTGGCTGGTACTGGATTAAAGATTGTATCGCCATCAGAGGGAAAGCATAAAGATGATTGGCCAGATAGCCAATGATGCCTTTGCAGCCAGAGAACAGTTTATAATGGAGCAAAAGAACGTGTGAGCACAGGAACAAGGTTGGTAACTGATACGTTCCTGCATTCAGAAATGTCAGGTCTATTCATGCCCACTCAGATTTCTGAGTCGAATGAATATATCTTTGGAGCACCACTTTTTTTTTTTCGAAACTGCTTTTAGCAATACAACAATTGGATTCAGTGACTGTCATGTCAACTGAAATTTAGCTTGGTTTAGTAAGTAAGAAATAATTCATATTTAAGGATATAAACTTATGAAATCATGTTGTTTATTTTATTGTATTCTCTTGGCATTATATGCATGGGATTCAGTGTCTGTCAGTGTTTATTAATTTTATTTTGGTGTTGTCTTATCTTGGCCATTGATGACTGCCAATGGTACCTCCTTAAAAAAAAACTTCCTGCAGTTTCTTGTTTTTAATGTCAGTTCAAAGGTACAGTAATATGCTTTTTTGTCTTTAATGGTTATTCTTAATCTTATAAAATATTTTAACCTTAAATTATTCACAATCAAATGGGGCACCTTTTGCCATTTTACAGCCATTTGAAAGTGCTAACTGATTGGGCCTTTCACTGTTGATGTCAAGGACTGGACATTATCATATGCACTCCTTCTCAGAAAGGTGGAGATGAGATGTGAGAAGGAAATAAGGGTTGAAATGGCACATCTGCACAGAGGAGGCCTGCCAGATCCTTTTAGCCTGGCACTTGTCCTTCTCACACTACGCTGATGTAGTTGTCACCAGAGGAAACAGTGCTGTAAGGCAAGCGTGTGTGTGTGTGTGTGTTCTCTCGGAGCAGTTTTGAGTGAATGGCTGTACAAGTTGATCAGCTTCAGTGAAGTGGCATGCACAGTAGTTCCATGCTGTTCCATTGTTGTTGTCAGTTGATCTGTTGGCATTGATATATCTTTTCAATCCTCAAAAATCAAAGCCATTTCAGGAAGAGGCTCATCATGCTTTAAAAGTTAGCTTTATGATTAGTAATTTTATCACCCAGCAATTTTCTGTCTCGTTCTTTGTGCTTGTTGAGTGGAAACTGGCCATTAAAAAGAGCCCCAGTCATTGTAGCTTGCAGATGTTAGGAATAACAGAGCAAATTAATCCACAAATCAGTGCAATCATGTAATCCACTCACTATGTTAATCAATCTCTATTTTCCTTGGAAAGGGAATTTATAGGAAGGGTCATTAAATGGCTCAGAGCAACTGACCAGTTTTAGTGTGTGTGTGTTTGTGGTCCATCACTGACAGTTTCACCATAGTTTATACCAGTCAAAGCAATTTTCATAGATAGATATATGTGCGTTTATATAGCCAGTCGAGTTTCCAATTATTCATAATAGTTGTAGCACACGTGTTTAACCTTATCTTTTTTCAACTAAATTTCATTAGATTTAGACTTTGGACACACACACACACACACACACACACACACACAAACAAACAAAACCTAAAAAGGATGTTTATTAGAATATTTCTGATTTACAAGATAATAACAAAAAGTTACTGAGTGCACTTTTAATATTCTTGTACTGCTTAGTATTATTATCATTGCAAAATGTAAACTCTATTTTAAAAGTTGGATATCTGCAAATGTACAGTAAATAGTGTAAGGCATGAAGATATTAAGATATTATAAACATTAACATTATGGTTTTCTGAAAAGCTGCTTTGAAACTATTTGTATTGTAAAAACTTTACAAATAAATTTGACTTGACTTGGTTTACATGCTTGTCAGAATACAGAAAAATTAATCTTACCATTCCCTATCTCCATACAATTTAGAACAAGTTCCATTTTTAGTTATTTGAATTGGAAATAATTTTGAATGCTTCTGGTTATTTCCCCCCTCAATCAAACAACATTTTTAGATGAAATTTTAAGTGCAGGAGTGCAATTTTGCTTTGCCAAATAACTGCTTTTAAAAAAACATCATCCTAGAAAGATATCCTCAATATGTGACTGCAATAGATTGATAGTAAGTACCAAATCAAATGCAAATCATAGTGCATTTGCAATTACACAAGAGCTCAAAGTTGATGAAATGTTCAAATTAATATTTGAATACTGCTTTAAAAAAAATTTGAATGAATATGTTCTTTCTTATGTGGATTTTATAAATGTTCTTTATGCTTAACAAAACTTCATTTATTTGATAAAAATACAGTGAAAACAATAATATTGTGAATATATATATATTATTCCTGTGAGGGCAAAACTGAATATTCAGCCACCATTTATCCAGTCTTAAGTGTTACATGATCCTTCAGAAATAATATGCTGATTTGTTTCTCAGTTATTATCTATTATTAGTGGTGCTTCATTATTATTTATACTGGTTGTTATTATTATTATCAATGTTGAACTATTTCTGCTGCTCAGTATTTTTGTGAAAACACGATTCTTTTAAAGTTGAAAAGATAATTTTAAACATAAATGTCTTAACTGTCACTTTTGATCAATTTAATGCAAATAAATGTATTAACATGAACACATCACATTTTAAAATAGAAAAAATATATATTTTAAACTGTAATACTATTTCAAAATGTTACTGTTTTTGTTTTTTACTGTATTTTTTGTATCACTACAGCATTGGTGAGCAGACGAGTTTTTAATCCTTAATTATTCCAAACCTTTGACTCTAAGTGTATATTTTATAGCAAGCAAGTACAGTGTATAAAAAAGAGCCTTGTCATTTTAAAAAGCCTTTCACAGAGCCTTTCTTCATATATCTATAGCAGTATACATGTACTACTAATGTATTTCAAGACCAAGCATTGTGTATAATATTAAAGTGTGAGGCTGCTCTTTACGTACAGTAACAGTTGCAAGGGATTCCCTGAGCTTTCCTGGGGAGCAAAGATTTGATAGATGCGAACACTTCTCACAGCTTTGTCTGTTCTCTCCACTAAAAACAACAAGTAGTTGGGCTACAGATGCACAAGCACTTACTAACAAGCACTCAAACAGCAAGTCTTTCACGATTGAGGCATTTGTTGCCCTTACTAGATGAGGGAACCGGATAAGGTAGACGACTTACATTTGTTCATGCAGGCATGATGCCCGACAGTTAATGGAGCTCATAATGGCCAGAACATGTTTGGAAGAGCATCTAATGAGGAAGCGCATTAGGTATTAATAGTATTTTAAAGGCCTTGGGAGAGGGATCAGGAGGGATAGACAAGCCTTCCCTATTGGATACCAGACGAGAACTGAGGCACATTTTAGGTTAATGTAAAATTACGAAAGAGTATGAAGTGTAATTACAGTAAAAGTAAATATTAGATGTGGCTTTTGTGCATTCCAGATTAAATGTTTTTGATTTGACCAGATTTATCTTAATGCCACAGAACACACAAAATCGAATTGATTTTTCATTATCATTCCGAAATGAAATCTACCTTTTAAGGTGGATTCATCTAAATCCAGATTAATCAAGACAGCAGAAGCCGTGTTTCTCTCAGAAAAGTGACACAGTCAGTGGTCTCTTTTAGTCTTCCATACTGCCTACATCCTTTGAAGCTGCATTAGCTTTTACCCAAGATACTGGAGTTTTTTTTATTTTTTATATAGCAGCTGGAGTGGTGGGTCGAGGTCATAGGTTTGGTTCTTTCTTTGCTGTAGAATGGGAAGTAGGTTTTCTGGATACATCTCCCTTTTTTACTTCCCACATGGCTCAAAGGATGCTGGGAAATGATTAAAGACAGGATTCAGATGAAAGTGTTCACTGAAGGTAATGGACTGTACACTAGCTGCACTATGGGATGTGCTTTAGAGCAGTTTTTGTTTTGTTTGATGTTAATGGAATGTTTCATAATGGTTAAATGTATAAAGCACGGTTGTGGCGGTCAGAATTTCATTAGGAACGTTTTTTTTTTTAAAGTTAAACAAATAAATAAATAAATTTGTGTAACTGTATTTTTCGTTCCTTTTCTAAATGTTTTTGAAAACTTCTCTTATATTCACCAAGACTGCATTCATTTTTTTATGAAAAAAATGAAAAATATTAATATTGTGAATATTATAACAACTTATTTTTCCATTTGAATCTATTTTAAAATTTAATTCATTTTCTTCAGCCTTTACTTGAGTCTTCTGTGTCACATGACCCTCCAGAACTCATGCTGAAATTCTGATTTGGTGCTTATGAAACATTTCTTACTATTATTGTTGAAACCATTTGTACTGCTTAATATTTATTTCAGATTATTAAGTGTAATTTCCCCACTTCAAAAAATGAAAAGAAAGAAAGAAAGAACACGATGTTGGATTTTGCCTTTCACACCTGAAAGTTTTTTTTTTATATATATAAATCTTGCATCAGTTTTTCATGCTCATGCACCCAAGGACTATCAAAAGTATATAATTCTTCAACTTTTACATTTCATCCCCCTATCTTTTCATCTGGGCATTCCTCATTTTTTTAGATGTGCGGCGCGGTGTCAAATTTATCATGGAGACCAGCTTTGAAATGAACAAAATCACAAACAAATGAAAGTAGGGATCGATTGCAAGTGTCTACCAGAATGATGAACTGGCACTTCTGTGAAAAATCAATGGCTTCTCTGTCCACAGGTCTCACATTATGCTTGTGACGTGTGAGCTCTCGTTGGCCTTAGTTACCCTGACATCTTTTCTCAAATTATGAATTTTAAATACTATTTTGCCTGGTCTTATATTTCTCTTTCAATCTCAAATGCATGGCAGTTTGATTTGTGCAGAAAGCCCCTGGCAGTAATAGCACATAGGATAAGCCGTATAAGTTAGTGCAGCTGGATGTATTTACAGTCATATTGACTTTGCCTGCCTTTATCTGTCTTGCTTTTGTTGCACATGCTTATTGACTGCTTGTCTTAGAATTCTATTGATCTGCTATATATGTTGCATCTCTGTAGGCAAGCCTTTATTAACAGAATCCATAAAACAGACACGTGGCATTCCCACAGTGTGCAGAATTTTCATATCATTCATAATTTATGTGTAACCTTCTAACCTTCAACCTAAATATAACATGAATACGTTATTGACTTCATTATAGATTAACATGGTTGTTAATTCTGTGTACTAATGTGATTGCACCTGAAATGAAAGACACATTATGGTCATTTATTTTAAAAACATCTTGACAGCATGCACTTTGAGTTTATGGATGAGACTTTGTAAGAGACAAAAGAAAGGGTCAATGTGGTTTGAGGCTGACAAATAATGATTATGAGAAGATAGCAGCAGATAACATCTTTTTTGCTGCACTTTAGTAAAGTTCAGTCTTCAGTCTTTTTATTTTATTTTCTCCTTTCCAAAGAAAATCAGTCTTAAGTTCCAATTTGACAGCAGACCTATCTCTGTATTTGTGTGTGTGTGCGAACACAAGATAATTGATAGAGAGAGAGTGAGAGTCTGTAGTGACGGTTTGCCTGTCAGTTATGTGAGAAAGAGGGAAATCTTTGACAGTTTGAGAAAGTTCCTTCAGTTTCATCAGTGGTGGGAGAGCATGCTGTCATAAGGAAATCTGCAGGCTGAAACAGGTATCCATCACAGAGAAAGAAAGAAGAGTGAGACGTGTGAAAATGCTATTTCCTATCTAAAACAATAGCAGAGGACACAAGGAAGGATTCTCTGTTCATCTGTAATCTTTCAAACATCCTTCCATTATAGAGTTTGCAGCAAACAAAATTGGAAAAGGAAACATAGTTCTCTTTATAGCAGATATGCAGTCTTGGTTTTGTCATAAAAGCAGTCCAGTCCCTGAATTGCTAACCTGAAAACTGGAACTCAGAACAGAGCTTTAACAAACAAAAATGATTAGAAATACTTGGCTTAGTCTGAAGCAGAACTGAGGAGTACCAATGCATTTACTCTGCTGATTTAACTACATTTTTCAGTAGAGTGACAGTATCTCAGATATTTTCAAAATAGTGAAACTTTTCCAGTAACAAGCTACATTTTCCAACAAGCAGCAATGTAGAGCACTGGCTCCTTTTTTTCTTTTCTTTTTTTTTCACATTGTACTGTAGGCTGCATAGCCATTCAGTGTGTAGTCCTAAAACATGAAACATAATTTGTTCAGCTCTGGTTACAATTACAAATGATTTTGCTCATTTACAGAGATAGTCCACGCAGAAAATGAAAATGTATTCACGTCATTCCAAACCTGTATGACGTTCTTTCTTATGTAGAAAACAAAAGAAGACGGCTTGAAGAATCTCAGTATTTAATTATTTAATTATAGTAAGTGCTTGTGTGTGTGTGTGCGTGCGTGCGTACGTGCCTGTGTGTGTGTGTGTGTGTGTGTGCATGTTTTTGTGACATATCAGGACACAACTTTGTATGATGACATGGGTGTGACACAGGTATTACAAGGAGGGTGACTTATGAGGACATAACCCATGTCCCCATTTTTCAATAAGGGTTGGTATAGGGCCATAGAATATAAAGTTTGTACAGTATAAAAACCATTACACCTATGGAATGTCCCCACTTTTCACAAAAACAAACGTGTGTGTGTGTGTGTGATGAGTTTGTTTCTTCATTGGAACAGATTTGGAGAAATTTTGCATTACAACCTTACTAGCTCACCAATGGAATCTCTACAATGAATGGGTGCCATCAGAATGAGAGTCCAAACAGGTGGTAAAAGCGTCACAATAGTCCACAAGTAATCTACACGATCCAGTGTGTGTTTGTGAGAAACTAATTTGTTTAATAAGCATATATATATTTCAATACTGTTTTGGATTGTTTACACTTGTAAATTATGTTTTATCTGTGCATATTTTTATCCTGATAAGATGAGACAATCGTATTTAGGAGGAAGCTAAATTTTGAAGTTACAAATTTTTTAATGATGGATTTACTTTGGATTTACTAACATGCAACTTTTAACTTCAAAAGACATTTATTAATGAACTGGAGTCATTTGGATTACTTTGTGGAATGATGTTTTTATGAGCTGTTTTGACTCTTATTCTGACGGCACCCATTCACTGCAGTGGATCCACTGGCGAGAAAGTGATTTAACACTCAAAATTTTCTCCAAATTTGTTCTGATGCAGAAAATCATCTATATCTCGGATGGTCTGAGGTTTGGGAAATTTCCGTTTTAGTGGGGTTAAACCACATTTGTTAGTAGCCTATTGTGTTGCCAACATAACTTTCAAAATAGTAGCTTGACTGTAGTCAAACTTGTTTCTTGGTTGTAGTTTACCTCTGGTCTGTAGATGCAAACATCCTACATTGAATAGTGCATCATGACAAACCTGTAGATGTGTGAATCCGGAATTGCAAAATTACACAGGTATCAGGAGAACTAAATGCTGTAAAAACTCTAAACTTATTGTATGCTATGAGCAATTATACTGTAAAAATTATTATAGAGCTTTTTTTTTTTTCTTTTTCTTTTCAAGGTTGCAGTTTATCTTAGTCGGCTGAAAATAATAAAACAATCACCCTCTAGGGCAATGTAAACAGAGAGCTCATAAAAAATTGCAAAGTGATTTAAACTATCCAGCTTCCCGAAAAAAGAATGGATAGGATTATATTGTCCTTACACTGGGCAAATATCCATATGGATTTACAAATTTCCTGAAGCAAGGTCCAAAGCTGAATGTCTTTACTTTTGATCAGTTTAATGCATCCTTGCTGAATTAAATTATTAATTTCTTTAAAAAATTGTGTATTTCATTCTAAACTGAAAAGCACTAATAAAACATAGGTTAGTGCTAGAGAAAATGGATTCCTTCAATATTTATATATTTTTTTCTACTTAGCATATCACATCACTAATAACTCTATTTAAATCAATTGTGTGGTGTTGAGTCTTCTGAATGGCTCTTCATATCAACTTACATACAAGTCAAATATTCATAATTTCATTTATTCAATAGCCATTATGTGTTTTTTATTAATCACTTAGAAAGGAATAGACTAATTCAGAACATACTTAGGAAATAAGACACACTGTAAATTGTGGCTTAATGATCAGCACCATGGACAGCTCCCTGCTGTCTCATAGTTTTTTTTTATTATTATTATAATAGGTTTTACTGATATAATACATCATTATAAGCTCACACACACTGAAGTATAAATATCTATAGTATCCACCAATTCCCTTAGGAAAAATAAATAAGCATTATTTTCTCCTTTGTCTTAAAAATATGTGTTACTTCACATCATTATCACATTTTCAAGTTCAGCTAGTATGTCCTAGCTAGTGGGAAGGCGCTGTACATTTACCTAGATGAGCTATCATTGTTTAAAATGACAGCTCTCTTTGTATGCTGTTTTTCATAATTTGGCTCATCTGTGGAGCCAGCAGTAGCACTTTAAATGAGGAACTCTGACCGTGCAGCTCAGGGTTATATGAGCCTGTCTGCAATCAGCTCCACAACCTTATTTCGCAGTGCTGGCACACATTTACATTCACCGTCGCTATTGTATAGAATCCTTGAATCTTTATTTTAGTCGACATATGTTGTTGTGTTTTTCTGCTAATTTGTGCAACTATTCTTTTTGAGATCAAACCCTGAAGGTCGTGCTGAGTATGTTTCTTTTCTGATTTGCATGTAGGAATACAGCATGTGAGGTTTATATAGCGAGCGAGATATTGTAGCGAGCTTATATAGAGATTTATATAAAGATCAAAAGACCACAGATAATTTTTACTAGAAAAATACATGAACTTTGTTACAAAACAAATTGTTCTGCCTTGCAGCTTGCTGCACACAATGGAAGTTATTAGACAGCATCCAAAATGACATTGAACCTCATAAGTGACTTAATATGAGTGGTTTATTTATTTATTTTTATTTAGTTTTTGCTGGGATCATCAAAATGCAATGAGCTGATGCAATGTGATGACCTGAAGGGTGAATGTGATATTGTGCCTGTAACCCTTGACTCTGTTGTGTGTGTCCAGACTTCATTCAAGAAATATAGATGACTTGATTTGCTGTCATCCTGATGAATGTGATTCTGTAACCTCATATATTTTTTCTGTAAAACAGAGTTTTGCTTATAAGCTCTACATATGGTTGGTTATCGGTTATAAAAATGTATTTGTCAATATAGATGCATAATCCAGTTCTTATTGGAATTTTTGGAACCACATTTTATCACATTCTTGTTCATGAATGCAAATGAACTAGTTTCCATCACTGGTTTGGTAATATATGTGCATAATGATGGCAGGTCCACTTTCATCTCAGCACATGAAGCCCACAGCTGCTCAGCTTATTAGCTCATTGAATTAGACCAATCATGAGCCAAATGGAGGAAAGACCGGACACAGTATCATGCAATGCTTATAAATCAGTCTTACATGCTAATGTAACATGGCGATTTTAGCTCTTCTTATTTGCCAGTTGATCCTTTTCACAGACATTTAGGGTAAGATTTACTGAAGAAAAGAGGTAAAATTGGCGATGGTCTTTAAGGCAGGAAACTAATTTAGTTGCAGTGGAGGAATGCAGCTCCTTTAAAAAGGAGGCCAGCTTTCTTTAAGGTGTTTTATCTCAAGTCCTTTGCGGGCGGGCTGCGACCGACAGAGCAAGCGGTCATCAGAAAGGGTTGTAGTGCTTCTCCCGACTCTCTGCATGCCTGGTGCCGACTAAAGCCACCCTTTTGTCTCACCACTGACTGAGAACACACCATTAACAGAGCCACAGCTCGACAAGAAAAAATGAAGAGAGCTATTTTCTGTGGCCTCGAGTGCCAGGCTGAATAATGAGCAGACATTCTTTCTCTCTTTCCCCCTCCATGGATTCACTCCTCCTTGTGAAGACCCAGTCAGAGAAGAATGTTTCTATCTCTTCCCCCCTTTTTTTCTTCTCACTCTCTCTTCCATTGCCCTGATCTGTGACTTATTTTCCTATAAAACCAGGGCAGGAACAGACTGTGTGTGCACATCACATTCAAGATCTTTGAGAGGTGAATTAGATAAATGTCTAGTGTTGTCTGATTTATGGATTTGAGGATCAGATTTTTTCATCCAGAAAGTCACACACATTAATACTGAAATCAAAGCAGGTGTCTTACAAAATTAGAGACTTGTTTAGTGTATTGTTTTGTATTCTAATGGGAAACAAAGGTCAAACAATTTGCTTTAATGTCTCAAGTGTTTCTCATAGTAAGCTAAATATTAAATGGAAATGGAGTTTTAAAGAAATCTCACTCCGGTGTGCCTCAGATTTAGAAGGCATTTCAAAAACATCTCAGATACCAAAGTCTGCATTAAAAAAAGTTGAAATAACTTGTACTGCCAACTTGATTATACAGTGTTCACTTGCTGCTGTACATTTTTGAGTTGAAGTGGGTGGAAATAATAATTCATTTTAATTAAAATGGCAGTTTTTTTATTATCAGCTATAATATGACAAATCATTTTCATAATGGTATCTGCCCGAGTTTTAATATCAGTGAATCCTTATTTGCCTTCATAATGAATGTCAACAATTGAATCATCCTAAGGCATATATGGAGAAACAGAGAAGTTGATACTTCAAATGAAGTGAAAGATTTAAATTAAGTGAATGAGCAATATTATTATCCTCTGGGTGTATTAATGGAGTCTAGCGAGTATATAAGCACTTCAAAGGTTACAACACACATGTCTACGCGCACAAAGACACTAAGAGAAAGAAAAGGGCATTAGTCAGATCCTATATTCTCAAAGTGGCCATGTTCCCTGCAGACACCTCCTCCCCTACCTTTGAGTGCTAATAAAATGATGTGAGGACCCGTCTGCTGTGCAGGCAGCATGAATTCACAGCCAGAGAGCAGCCAATGAACCGCAATGGGTGTTTTTTCCTCACTGTGTTCGTATTAGATTGCGTGTACAGATGTCTGAGTGTGTTCAAATGTGAATTTGCTTTTGTGTCTGTTACTTTTGAATGCAACTGTTCATCTCTTTCTCTTGTGTAAACATGTTGTTTGTGTTAATATTTTCTCCGAATGAGTTGGGATATGAGTGTGCACACATGAGGGGAAGGCAACTGCGGCAGTAAAAGTTCAGCTGGCTGTTAGCTTGGGCATGGGGTTTGTGATATATGGTTATGGCCATTCATTGAGAGCCAGTTAGGCCTCCTCTGTCTTTGAGCATTATGGAATCCCATAATGCACTACTCTCCAGAGCACCCACGGCTGCCTCCTCCAATGAATTAAGAACAGGAAATAGAATTCTGAACGGGAGGATTTGGTAGCTCATGTTTACTCACTCGTCACAGCAACAGTAAATGAGCAACGTTCTTCTCTTCTTTTTGTTTCACATAGATAACAAGCCATTTTCTATGGATCCACTGATCGTCATCTCCTCAAACCAAAAGGCTCGTTCCTACAAGCACATCTGAGTCCTGCAAGCAGGTAATTTGTGTTTCAATTTCATTTTTGTCCTTGCTTTTTCGTTCTTTTGAATTGGAGTCCAAACTTGTTCGCATTTGCTGTTAATCACACCACAACCTTCCTGCTTTAATCTGCCATTGTGCTTTACAAAAGGAGGGGTGAGAAGAGAACAGAAGATCTGCTGTTATGCAGAATCAAGCACAGGCTTTTATCCTTTCAAACGCCAGCAACAATTGTAAGACAGTCTGACCTCTTTTCTGATGCTGATTAGTGTGGTATTTGAGCTGACATTAAACATGGTGCAGTAATTATGCTAAAAGGTAACAGAGAGGTAAATGCAGCGAACAGAGGCTCTTCATTCTGATTCACTTTATAAACTCCACGGTCGGGTTAAGTGGTGGACTTTACAGATATGCAGCGGTTTCCAGATAAGGTATTAAAATTAAAGTAAGAAATCTCTGTCTATAGCAGCCTTTAACTAGTCCATAAAAGCAGTTTTGTAAGAACTAGTTTTTCTTTTTTTCTTTTGAGGGACCCTTTGGCAATCCTGGTCCAGACAAGGCATCAAAGAATTAACTCCATGTAAGAACTCCAAATTCTCAAATAACCTTCAGTTTGAATAGGCTTTACACTTCTAGACATTAACAGTCCATTTTCATGAGATGCATTATTCCAGTATACTTTCAGTGAACAAAGACAGATTTCAAAACATACAGCAGGCTCCAAATGAGAACGAGCTGTGGTGGGCTAATGAATGATAGGCGCTTGAAACTGCGAAGAAGATGGTACAGATGTACAGCTGGCAGAGGCAAACACCGACGTGAGTGAACATTAAAGATTCATTCAAACAGCTGTTCCTTATCCAGGACAGCACGATCCACCACCATGTGCTCTGATTCTGTAACAGAAGAGTGCAGGAAGTGAAAATTTGACTGAAGCTCAGGGTATTACACAAGCCGCAGAGTCAGCCGAGAGATCTGTCTGCACACTGTCTTCGGTGATTGAAGGGTTTACCTCATACTGAAAAACATTAAATCCATGGATTGAGAGTTGAAAACTATGACAGCGGCATTTCAGGATTTTGTTCTTGAATCTGACACACAGTAAAGCTCGGGCTAAAAAAGTTAAGAGTGAACTGAGGATGAACAGACAGACCATATCTGTGTCTCTTTTCCTCTTCCTGGTTTATAGTTTGATTATTTAACCAGATATTTACTTTGGAAAAAGTCCCGTAAAATACAGCTCCTTAATTATCATTATCAAGTCACTCTTAGGACTAATTCTCTGATGCCTTTTGTTGTAAATGCTCAGGAATGTTTTTTTTTTTTTTTAAATAGGTGCTTTTCTTCAGTAATTCACCAGTCAGTATCAGTTGCCTTATGTAAGTGGTCTTGGCTTCATTTAGGTGTGTATAGGGTGTTTTACGTGGCAAACTGTAACCACAAGTTCTCAGTTCATTGTTAGTGGGAGAAAGACGACAGAACAGAGGCGGGACTGAAAGCTTGCCAATCCAGCAAACATAGAGATACAAGGTATAAAAGAAAGAAGTTTCGAAGAATGTGTCAGTGTTTTTTTTATCCATTTAAAGGGGGGGTGAAATGCTCGTTTTCACTCAATATCCTGTTAATCTTGAGTACCTATAGAGTAGTACTGCATCCTTCATAACTCAAAAAGTCTTTATTTTTATTATATTTATAAGAGAAAGATAGTCCCGGAAAAACACGAGCGCCTGGAGGCGTGACGTGTGGGCGGAGCTAAAGAATCACGAGCACCAGTAGGCTTTTGCGTTGAGAGCATGTGGAAGCTGTGACACAGATCCAGAGGCTGAAATTTAACAAGAGCAGCATCAGCAAAGGCGTCTCTATGTGGTATGTACTGAAACGGTATATATTTGCTTAGCGGTTTTGGAAAATGACTAAGTTCCACTTTATGTCGTCTTTTTTTTTTTTTTTTTAAGCTGTACATGTGGAAAGTGCAGTTTGATGACAACATCGCATGTTGTTTACTTGATGTGCTTACACGCTGATAGCTAAGTTAACAACACAGAGATATTTGAAGCAGTTTTACTCACCGCATGCGGTTCCAACACACGATCGTGACCCTTTTTCGTTGGGACTGCATTATCCTTAAGAAATAAACGATGTGCTATCCGAAATGCAGGGAACAAACAAAAACACTTGCGCAACTCCGTTGACGCACTGTAAAAATAAACTCCATCCACTGGTCCCTTAATGCTGTTTCTCTTTTGGTAATCTGTGCAGGGTTGTCTTGCCCTGGCAACCAAAAACACACTTCTTTTGTGACTTTTCGCGATGCTCTCGCTCTGATCAGGCTGTGCTCAGCCTCTCAGTGCTCTGCTATACGGGAGCGCACTTAGGACCCATATAAGGAAATTCCGCTCCATCTAACGTCACACAGAGCCATACTCTAAAAAAACTTTCCGAAACTTGTGACAAACCGGAAGAGGTTTTTTTGGAACAAAAATACTCCTTCAAACCTACAACTTAATTTTTGAAACTATGTCCATGTTTAGCATGGGAATCCAACTCTTTAACAGTGTAAAAAACTCAGTATGCATGAAATAGCATTTCACCCCCCCTTTAATGTTTTCTCTTAGAATTACATCATACAGGTTTAGAAGGATATGAGGGTCATATGACATACTTTTCCTTTAATATCATGACTGAATCTGTTGTGTGTTGGATATTTTAGCTGAAATTGTTCTCAAATATACTGACAGAAATACTTTTTTAAAGCTTTTTTCATCGATTTATTAATTATAGCAGCTATACCAATCACATTTTCTTCAGAGTGGTTGAAAAGTACAAGCTAACTTGAAAAAAGCAAACAGTCCACAATGAATGTTCCTCTCCTTATTATTTTTTTATAACAAATCAAACAGTTTTTATGTGGTTATTTCAGAGAAGTTTAAGATTGCTCAAGTGCCTTATGAGGCATTCACTACAATGAATGAGCAAGCAATTTGCAGAGAAAGCTTTTAAAATGAATCATCTCATCCTCATCTTTTCAAAATCATGTCATTAAATTATTTTTTTTCTTCTGTTAAACGCAAAAGGAGACATTTAGCACAATGCTTAGATTACTGGTTTGAATGAAATGAATGCTCCCAAATTAAATGTTATTCATTTTGTATTGTTATTTTCAATGAAAATCCTGCCTTCTGCCCTTTTGAACAACACGAGGGTGAGTAGATGATGGCATTTAAGTTTTTGTGTGATCTGTTCCTAATAATGGTCCTGCAAAGTAACATTTACTCTCACAAAATTACAAAATGACAAATTCAGCATTGCAAATCTTCTGAAACAATATGCCCCTTTTTGCCAACATATAACTGACTTGCTGATGGCTTTTTCTCAGACTTTACCGGATATAATAATTTCATGGAAGAAATATGTTGTCCTTTATCCCTAGACCTTTGTGAAACACAACACAAAACACAAAACACATACCTCCCTTGCATAATCTCAGCTACACAAAATAATCAGCCAAACAGAAGAGCTACTCCCGCTGGAAATCACGGTAATAAGCCCACCGTCCCCTTTCGAAATAACAGCTGGTTATGTTTTTCTAATGGAGAAGCGCCATCACAAGCCATCACTTCTCGTTCATCAGCAGCTGTTAGCTGTGACTGGAGGTGCTGAGAGAAATCGGCATTATATTTGTGCGCTGTGTGCAGATCCAGATCTTCTAGAGATGAGAGCTGTATAGAGTTAAGGCCATGACCCTGCAGAAATGATGCCCTTGTCTCGTCACCCTCACACCTGGATTTTGAGGTGAGGGCAAGGGGTCTTGGTTGGTTAATAGTGACAACTCTCATGCTGATGATTCTGAGGTGATATGTGTGATTCACACCATCTGCCGAGGGGTCAGTCTGCCCAGACAGGGCCTGTTTGAAACATGAACGTGTGTCTCCATGTGTCAGGACGAGCGCTTGCTTCCCTCAGGCTAATTTGAGACTGGAAGACAGACAGACATTCCCTTCTGCCTTTTTGCTCTGTGCAGCCCAGACAATAATATATGTTGTTTTGTTTTTATTTTTGTCTTCAGCAGAGACGATTTCTTACATGTCACTGATTGCGTTAAAGGGATAGTTCACCAAAAAAGGAAAATGATTTCATCATCTATTCACCCTAATAGTGCCAAACATTACTTATTTTTTTCTTCTTTTTTTTTTTTGTCTGCGGAGAAGAAAAGATGATATTTTGAAGAAGTGCTTTTGTCCAATAAGTGTTGTTTTGTTAAAAAACAATAGTAATTGTGACTTTCTTTCTTGGAATTGTGGGGAGAAAAGTACTTCGGTACCAAGTCTGTACTAAAAAAATTAAAATGTTAAGGTACCAGGTTTATTTAAGTACCAGTGGTAACGAGTTGCACTATTCGAAAGGTGCGCAGATGCGCTTTCTTCTTAAATGAAGAACTGAACTGAGACATGGCGAGATCAAAAGGAGTAAACACACCAAACTAACAAAACACATTAAAGACATAGCCATAACATCATAACTGACCGCCATAAATAGATTTTCCAAAAGCGCTTTGCCTTCATTGAACAGACATGAGTACTGCACCTACCTTTATCAAAGTCGAAAACCAGTGCAGTTGTTTTTATATCACTGCATTTCTGAAGGAAGCCGGCTGTCTTCAAAATTTTTTATTTCATCTTGCTGTATTGCCCGAGTAGCATTTGTGAGCGCTGGCTCAGGCTTATGTGATTAAAGTCGTTACCAGGGAAACTTCTCTCACTTGCTCTACAAGCGCCTCCTGCTGGCAGAGAATTAATTTGCATATATGCAGACACCAATATTGTGCAAGGCATTTTGTAATATGCATGTTTTTGTGTTTTGCTTTGATACGGAAACTGGTACAGAGAACCGTGGATTTTCATCGGTATTGGTACCGAATACTGAAATTTTGGTACCGCAACAGCACTACTCACAACTCCTCTTTGGCTTATTTGAGAAGCTGCAAGGTGTCTGTCTGCAAAATTACAATTTGGACAAAAGCAAATTTGTTTTAGTGTTTATCGATGGAGTGTTCGTGAAGTCAAGCCAGAGTAGCCCGTTCTCATAAATGATTACATTGTTAGCATTTCGTACGGTTTAATGTAATGCAATGCAAGGATCCAAATGATGCTCCTTCAGCTCTCACACAACTGCGTAGGCCAGAGCTAAAACAAACTCCATCCCACTATAGACCAGTTTTAGCGCAAACATTCTAACAAGAGCTTTGTCTGACCTCGTTCCCCTGTTGTTTTGCAGCAAGTTTGACTCAGCTCTGCTGATGTCATCGAGTTTTCCTCAAACAATGAGGCACGGAGAAGACAGGAGGAGACAGCAGAGAAACAAAGAAATCCAACGTGGCATCATTTCACTTTTCAAACCGATGAGCCTTGCTCACTGCCCTCTGCTTGGAAAGAGTCAGAGAAAGAGCGAGATTAATGTAGATCATCTGTCATCACCTGGCAGCAGATCAAAGGATCTCATTGGCAGACAGCATTCGAAAATCCACTGGAGCTTCTTTTTGAGCTGTAGAGGCAGTTTCTCATGCACTGGGTATTGGCTTTAGGGAGAAAGGGGGAGTGGTGTGAAATGGCACTAGCATTTCTTGGAAAATTAAAAGCAAAAAGCAAGTGATGTTGAGACACACTTGTGTTTTGAGACATCAGGGAATACATTTTGTGGCGCGCCGAATGTAGATCCCAGAGCAGGGGATTTGGGCAGAATTTGAGTGTGGTACAAGGGTAGGGAAAAGAAGGAGAGAAAATCGTATTCTTCAGAAGAGCGAGAGAGAGACTCTTGTTCTTTGTTGCGAGAGCTGCACCCCAAGGCTTGTTGCTGTGCTGATGGAGAGGAAGCCGGTCCCTGTGTTGTTGTGTTGTGCTGCTGCATTTTCACTCCTTTTTTGTCTTGTTATGCATTTATTTTACACCTTCTTCTCTTCATTCACCTTGCGATGAGAATTGCTATTTCCAGGTCACAATTAAAAGTGTGTTTCACAGCTCAGTGAATCTTTTTACATGCAGGTATTTAACATAATTGCCAATTAAGAAATCAGCTTTGGTATCCTTAAATGTTTGATTTTAAGAACTAATTCTATACTTAAATATGGTAGCATTAGGTATACAACTGTTACAGTAAACTATTTCTGTTTGCATATGGTAAGAAATTCCCAGCAGGAGTAGTTACCCCAGAAATCTCCTTTACTGTGGCTCAGAATTCAAATTTGGCTTTGAGAATGTGACATTTGGTTATGAAACCAAATGATGTCCTTGGTGTCCAACCTGCATCACAGATTTGTTTTAAGAAGTAATTTTACTAGTGACTAGGTTTAAGTTTAAGTCCTTGCAAAACTACCAAAACTGTCTTTTTGTCTGGCTGTTTATTAATACTTATTAAACACATATTAATGCATTATTCTGCATGACCATATTCAAGATCCTTTAATCCTACTCCATGCCTAAGCTTAAAGGGGTCATATGATGCTGTTTTTTTTTTTTTAAGTTCATTTGTTTTGTGTATTTGTTGTAACAGAATATGTTGACATAAAAACACACATTCTTTTTCAAATACTGTACATTATTGTAGGTCTTCTACACCCCGACTCTCTCAAACACATCGTTTTCTACAGTCCCTCCTTCTGACAAGCACAGTCTGCTCTGATTGGCCAACTGACCCATTGCATTGTGATTGGCCCGAACACCTCAAGCACTCGTCAGAAATGTAACGCCCCTTTCCATAATCACAAGCTTTATCTTTCAAAATAAATGTAAAGACAGTTAATAATGTACTTACTTTTTCCATCATTTCAAGCCTGAAAGGGGAACAGAGTGGCGTGACAGACACAGTGATGAAGCTTGTATGTGTTTGCAGTAAACAAGCCACGGACAGTTAAGACAGCTAACTCAGTCTCTCTCTCTCTCTTACTCTCTCTCTCACACACACACAAACACGCACACAAACACACACACACACACACACACACACAGTGTAAAACTCCACATTTGAACAGTCAATAGCAAATACTTAAACTACTAACAAAACAGACTTACAATGGCTTATTCAGAAGCTCCAGATTGTCGTAGCAAAGTCAAAATGACCTCTTCTCCTAGGTTCACGAAAGGGTCGACCATAAAATACATTTCTGTTCTGTTTTTAACAACTACCTTACTAACTATTCATAAACAGCAAATTAGGAGTTTATTGAGGCAAAAGCCATAGTTAATAGTTAATAGTGAGAAATGGTCCCAAACTAAAGTATGACCATATATTAAATAATAATAATAATAATAATAATAATAATAATAATAATAGAGCAATATTTTATAAATAAATCAATAAATAGTTTGTCATGACATGAGGGTTAATAATGACATAATTAATTAGATTTTGTGGTGAATTGCTTCTTTATTTTATTTTATTTTATTTTTGTTTCTTTCAAACATAGTTGCTTAATGTGTTTACATTTACATTTACATTTAATCATTTAGCAGACGCTTTTATCCAAAGCGACTTACAAATGAGAACAATAGAAGCAGTCAGGTCAACAAGAGAACAACAACAGAATACAAGTGCCATGACAAGTCTCAGTCTAGTATAGAACGCATGTTTATTGCACAAATTGAGCCATCACAGAGGAAACACTGTTTGAAGTTATCTGGCCTAACCTTAAACTGACATTCAAATCTGTATTCTGGAAAATGCATACACCTGAGCAGAAAGAGTGCCTTGTATGATGTGACTGCACCCTGTCTCACCTCTATTTGCAAAAGTAATTATGGCAAACCACCGAGCGATGGCACCCTGGATTGAAGAGAAAGCAGCCAATAAAGGTCATGAAAAAAACACATCTCTCTCGTTATGTTGGAGAGGATACATTTTCCAGTGGAGTGCTGATGTGCAATGCCAGGAATACTCCTTTACCTCAGAGGTCCCCACCAAATGCTGTTCCTCTGCACAAAACCCCAAAATTCCCCTGAGATGAGACATGACATGAAGTGAGCCAGAGCTTCAGCGAGGATCATGGGGTGAGAGGAAGGTTGCTGAGACATTGTGGAAAGAGCATGGAAGCAAGTGAGAGGTGAGAAAGGGAAAGGCTGAAAGTGTAAGAGTAAGACTGTGTGTATTTCTGTGTGTATTAGAGGTGAGAAAAGAGGCAAACTGTCAGGTTTGGTGGTGCAAAAGCTGTATGGGTATGTGCAGCAATGAAACGAGTAGCCCTACAAATTATAATAATGATTGTTTAATCAGAACAGTGATTAAATTTAGATGAGTTAATATTGAGTTTCCAACATTAATTTTATTACTTGATTAAAACAGTTTTTCTCAACCCTTGGGGTCCACAGAGACCTAGTGTTCTGTGGTTTGATTTGCAATGTGTCTCTCATTTTTTTGGGAAAGTGTCTTGGGGTCTCATTTTGAAGGCCCAACAAGGTGTCACTCATACTAAATGGAGGGAGCATGCACTTGTAAGGGCTTTGTGAGGTAAGGGAGTGTGGTTGCAGTGGCAGCCTTGAAAGCCTGTGTCAGAGCCTTAAATTTGAAATCTGGCGACAACTGTGGAGTAAATCAGGAGAGGTGTGACGTGGGTCCTCTTTGACTGATTGAAGACTAGACATGCTGCTGTGTTCTGGATCATCTGTAAAGGCTTAGTCATGCTGAATGGAGGGATGACCAATAGAGATCAGCATATATTAGATGTGTTTATATTTTAAATTGACCACTTGAGGTGTCCAAAAATGTCATGTCATAAAATACTAATACTTTTATGCATATGCATTATGACATATGTCAAAATGCAGCATAACTGACCATGTAGCCAAATGTGTTGAGTAAATAGTGGGATGTTTTCCCACAGGTTTTGTGGTAAAATTGGATCTGATTTGCTTCAAATTGGCTTCATGATATAAATAAGCATATTCTGTTTTGCAGAAGCTTAATTATAATTGTATAATTCTAAAAAATAAACATTAAAAATAAAATAGTTGAGAATCATTTGATTAAAGTACTCTTATACAATGTAACATGAATAGATTTGTCTGTATTAAAAATGACTGAATAATTTCATGAAAGTTACAATTTGCCTTTTATTAGGCAAAAAACATTTTCTTTTCTTTGAGTTGATCATTTTAGAAGAGGATTCTGGTTTTGCTAGGCTTCAGCACACAGTCACAGTGAGTCTGTCTCTACTCTGACCTCTGGCATCTACTGGATGTTGACCTTCAGAGTGTGCAAGCTGCCCAAAACCATCCGGCTGCCGGCTGGCCCCTTCCCAAGGAGACTCGATCCAACGGATTATCCACCCAAGCTCCAGCACCGGCCAGCCCTTCAGATGCAATGACTGGGGGAAAAAAACAGCCTTTTCTTGCTAAGGGCCAGTTTTAGGGATTGATCGTTTAAATGAAGTGCTCCTGGGGGTGAGCCTTTGGAAAGTAGGGCTCATAGACAAATCTAGCGAACTGCTTTAATATGAAACTGGAGGTTCTGGAATACATCAATTAAACTGTAGTTTTACACTAACCAATAAAGCGATAGTTAACCCTAAAATGAAAATCATCATCTTTTTCTGACTTTAACCTTGTTGTTTCAAACCTGTATGAATTTATTTTTTGGAAAACAAAAGGAGATATTTTAGGTGTCAGTGTTGTTTTAGAGCCTTCTGACTTTCCCTGTGATCAAAAACTGTTTAGATATTCTTCAAAATGTTTTTTATATTCTGCAGAAGAAAGAAAGTCAAACAAGTTTGAAACTAAAAGAGGGTGAGTAAATGATGACAATACAAAGTTAAACTGTCCCTTTAAAGATGCTTACAGTATTTTGTGGGAATAAATAAAAGCCTACAAAACATGTCTAGATAGATTTGCTAAATTTATTCAGATTGGGAGGGAAATTGTTTTTTAATTGGTTTTCAACAAAATATTAATATTTAATTAAGATTAAATGTATTTAGTAATGAGCTTCCCAGACCACACTAAAACACAAAAGCCTATCAGTCTATAAATTATATCAATTACAACCTCAAAATTTGCATTTCAAAATCTGTTTGTTTTCAATAGCACATTTAAAATCTTCCTCAGATGTGCAAAGCAGTAGAAGGTAATAGATTCTGAAGTATATCTAATTAAGATAATGAGAGTTTTGATCTCCTATGTCAGAAAGTGCAACTCTGCAGTACAACTATATACATAAAAATAAAATAAAAACCAGCCAATCCATCTCCCCATGAAAACAACTCCCTGTGCAGCTCTTTTACCAAACCTTTAATTAAGTTTATTCAGGGAAAGTGAGAAAAGTTTGTTTCAGAGAAAGAGGTCATGACTACATATCCTCTTCATATTAATTTGACCTCTCTTTTTTATATCCATCTCAGAGAGCGCTGCTACTGGACAATGAATATACAATAGCACCCACTCACACACTGCACTGTCCTTCATGGATTATAAACAGATGGTAGAAATTCATTTACATTTGTATTGACAAGAGATTTCTCCAATTTAATCACCTTATTTTCTCATTTGTACTGTAGCTCTCCTCAAAGTCAGCCTACTTTTCACAGAATTTTCTTTTCTTCCAAGCTGGCCCATTTCCATTTAAATTGAATAGGACACACATCTTAATGTGACAGATATTTTTTTTAATGGCTGTGATGGCTTGAACAATTCTCAGCATCATTGGGAGCTCAGAAGAAATGCTGGTTCCACTTTTTTTTTTTTTTCAGTGAGCAGAATTAGAATTTCTCATTTATGTAATCATATGTTTGCCTTAAAGTGTCTTGGAACTCAAGCGTGGAAGTTTTGAGTGTAATGTCCATCAGAACCATTAAAGTGTGTAACTTCTGAATCATTAGCATAGCCAGGAGACTGTTTCCAAGCAGGTTTACCTTGAACATACACCCTGTCTTCTATTGGTCAAATCAAACAGATAGCCCCACCCCAAACTCATGCCATTGGTTCATCCACGGTAGCTATGTTGCCTGTAGTGTTTACACTTTTTATGGTACATGAATCTACAAATGGCTTATTTAGAGTTATCTGCAAATGAACTGGCAGATAAAATCACAATGTTGGAAAAGAATTACACATTTAGCTTCAACCGTGAACTTAAAACACTCATCAACCATTTAAAAAAACATTACAAGCTTTTTTTTCATAATAGTCACAGTAGAAAGCCCGGAATTCCTTGGACACCTTGATGTTTAATGTAACTTTCATGTTTGCCCATTAATATATTAATACATATGCTGACATGCATTATGCATGTTAGTTTTTCCAGCCAAGCCATTAGATACATAACTAATTTATTTACCATTCAATATAGTGAAATAATATTAACATTTAAAACAACTGTTTTATATTTTAAAATGTCATTTATTCCTCTGATGACAAAGCTGAATTCTCAGCAGCCATTACACCAGTCTTCAGTGTCATATGATCCTTCAGAAATAATTCTTATATGTGTATATTTGAAATTTAAATAATTTGTATTTCTTTTAAAATATACTGATGCGACGAAAAGGCAGTCATGACCCCCTGTTCGAGGTGTTCCAAGTGTACATTCACAAATAGTCGGGATTCACTAGACTGGACCTCCAAGTATGACCGGGACCCTCCACATGTGTTTTTGAGGGTGACAGAACTTTCATCGTTCCTAAATGTGGCAAAATTAGTCAGAGGGAGAAAAAGGAAGCTGCCTAGCTTTTGAAGAATTAATAAGGCTGTCTCATTTGCACAGTGTCTGAGACAGCCTCTGAAAGTCCCATTTTTACATTTTCTTGACAGTGCCTTTGATGAGCGCTGATAATGTACAGCAGCTCCCAGGGAGCTCACATCTTATAATAAAGAGTTTGGCGGCGGAGACGAACTATGCTGATCCAAGCTATGCATTATTATTTGTCTTCCAAGCAGAAAAGCAGCTCACATTTATGCCTCCCACTATTTATACACTGTTATTAAGGCTGAACGTTATCCGATTGTTCATGTGCCAGCCTATAAGCAAATACTGCTTTTGTTCTCCCAGAACGGTTTACATAAGCGATGGTATTTAACGCCTGTTTGGTATCTGGCTTATACATTTAAGATTCACCATATTAGCTGTTTTCTGTGACAGCTTCTGTGCAGCCGTTTTAGAAAAACATCCTAAGTGCCTTTCCTTAAGCGAGTGTTGGGAGATGAGCGATCACCTCTTTTAAGAGTAGCAGGTCAATAAAGATGGAGTTTAAAGGGGTTTTCTGCCTTTTGTGATTGGCTTTTTCTCCATCCACGTGTATCAGATGGCTTCACGTTGACTAGGTAGGCCTGTGACCCATTTTTGAAACACAGCCTTAAGCTATGCTATGCATAGATAACGTACAGTATGTTCTCACCTAGGTTACTAAAAGCAAGACAGTGAAGAGGACAGAGTTTGAAAAAGGAGTAAAATCATAAAGGCTGGTCATTCATAGCTGGTGGTCAGGGATTAGTGTCTCTGCTGGTAGATGCAGTAACTACACCATCATGGCTTGCCTGTTAATGGCTGTTCAGAAGTATTTTGACTTGATTTTTTATTTTGCAGCAACATATGTATTTAATTATATTATATTAGATGTTTTACCAGTGAAAGATAAATCAGAAGAATAGTTCAACCAAATTGTTCGCACTCAAGTCATATATATATACCTTGATCAAGTACACAAGTCAGAAAACCAAGATGGACATTGTTAGTAATATTCAGTAGAACTCTGAATGTCTTACTTGAGAATGGAAATGGAACAAATGGAATATACCATAAATGTTCACTTGCTTCTTCGGGTGTTTCTACAGATCAATGCAAAATATGTATTTCTGCCCCCTACTGGACTGGAATGTGAAACACTACGCAGTGAACAAGAAAGCTTTATCGGTTGTACATTAATTCACTGTATTACTGATTTTACTGTAAAAATTGTTTAACTTTTTTTTTTATTATTATTTAACCAAAACTTTCCTGAAACTGAGTACTTTTTTGATACATTTGGTCACTTTATTAGCATTTTGCATTTGAATATATATTAAACATTATCAAAGATTGCTTTATTGTGGCTGAATTGATGATTAAGTATACCTCAAAAATTGCTCTGTTTTTTTGTTTCCCATTTGCGTCATTGATCAGTTGCCATTGAGATTAATGAAAAATGTTAACAGATAGTTTTCTCCATGTAAAAAATGCTGTCCTTCAGAGCACATAAACAATATACACTTTGGAAATGCTAGGTATGTGATGTTCATTTATGTATTTCAACAGGACACAATACCAGTCAAAAGCTTTTGAACAGTAAGATTTTTCATGGTTTTGTAATGAATTGAACTTCTGCTCACCAATTCTGCATTTATTTGATCCAAAATACATAAAGTTGCATTTGCTAAAGCAGTAATATTGTGAAATATTTTTACTTTTTAAAAGAACTGCTTTCTATTTGAGTAAATTTTAAAATTGAATCGATTCCTGTGATCAAAGCTAAATTTTCAGCATTATTACTCCAGTCTTACTCCAGGTAAATAAATACAATAATCATGTTAAAAATGATGCTGTTCTTCTGAACTTTATAATCATCCAAAAAAAAAAAGAAACTGAAAAATTATTCATCAGCTCTTTTCAACATTAATAATTATAAGTAGCAAATCTGAATATTTGAATGATTTCTGAAGGATCGTGTGACTGGAATAATGATGCTAAAAATTCAGCTTTGATTATTCCTAATAAACTGTTTAACTGCACTCGCAAGTGAATCTCAAGTAATTTTGTGGGATAATTAGATATATATTAAATAAACTACAAACATAAAAATTAGGGCCGGGACTCGATTAAAAAAAGTAATCTAATTAATTAGGGGCTTTGTAATTAATTAATCTAAATTAATCGCATTTTAATCGCATATAAATATTTGACCTGAGAACAGTGAGAAGTAATTTTTTTTCACATGGATTTATAGTATACCATTGAATAATGACTGAATACATAAGCTTAAGCAACAAAATATTGTTTATTTTTGTTCAACCAAGTCTAGCAGACCAGTGCAATTTTTTGCCATGAAGTGTAGCAATAGCATATTTAGAAACAATTTAGAAATAGTACATTTCAGAAATTCAGGAAGCTTATAGGTGCTGGAACCTTCTGTAAAGTGTTTTTTTTTTTTAAGTAAAACACAATACTGTCAATTACATTCAGAACATTGGAAACACTGACTATTAGAAAATATCTCTCTGTTGCTTCAGAGGCCATAACATACTAAGTCCAGCTCTCAACAACCTTGGCCAAAACAATAAAGAGTTCAACATAAACTGTTGCACCAACAAAATAATACATAGTTCAACATAAAGTGTAAAGTCCACGCTAGCTGCTATATGTTTTGCGTTGAGGTGATCCTTGAGGCTCGATGTGCTGCTGCGGTGATATGCGAACGCTAGTTGGTGCTCCAGTATAATCGGTCCCGCCGAAACTCATCCAGTGAGAAACGTTCCGCGGTGCAAAAATAAGTTATTAAAAATGCGGGATTTTTTTTTTCCTGTAATTAATTAATCTTAGTTAACGCATTATTTTTTGTGTAATTAATTAATCTCAATTAACGCGTTAAAGTCCCGGCCCTAATAAAAATATATACATTTATTTTGTCCTCACATGCTTTCTTGTAACTCTTCCCTCTCAGTCACACACCTGACTGAAAGGCTCATTATGCAGCTCATTATGCAGTCCTTTGTCTTCTCAGGTGTAAATCACACTAATATTCATGGTCATTCACATCTACTCGCATATGCCCTTTAGAAACAAAAAGTGTCTTAGAAATTTTTAAAATCAATCATTGATGAACAAATGTCTTGTGAACAAATGTACTGTATGTGTTTTATGACTTCAGTGATTCAAATTGTTCTCAAAAACAAAATCATGTACATACATGCTATTTACATATTATTGTAGCCCAGTTTGTACTGAATACAGTGTTTTTTGAATTTTAGCCATGTATATGTTTATAAGCAACTGAAAAAAGCACAAAAGCCAGGGCATGTCAAAATTTCTCAAAGGGTTTAGCAGTTTGGATGATTGGGATAGGATATTTTCCTCAAAACTGGCTGGTGTTCTGTAAGTGGAGGTAAATGATCAACTTAACTATATCAGTGTAATACAGGGGTGAACATATTCAGAGAAACAGGTTTTCACCACTATTGGGGGTTGAAATGAATTTTCATTCAACGTTCTTATGCTTCTCAGGCAAAGAGCTAAAAATAAATTTGAGTCTTTGTGGAGAGGGGGAGTTGGAAATGAATTTCAAATGCAACAGTAGTAGGAAAGTGTGTGTGTGTGTTCAGATCTCACATTTCTCTTTCAGACGATGAGCTTTGGATCCATCCACAGAGTGTTTGGTACAGACAGCTAGCATTTCATACAATCTGCATTTTCTGTCTTGCTAAGATTGTGTCTTTCATTCGGCAACCTGTCTATTCCTCTCCATTTCTTATCTATACCGTTCCTGGCTTTTGCTGGGTTATATTTCACTAATGTTGTTTTCCTGAAGTCCTTGACAAACATTGGTTTATTTCCCAACAGAGACTGCAGTTCACACCCCTTCCCCTTGTCAAAGTATCATCATTGCTTCAACGTCTCTCCCATGGCTTTTGAATTCTAAAAACTGGCATTTAAAGCAACAAAATCTCTTGGACTTCAGATATTGTACTGTACAGATGGCCATTACTCCAATTAGCATGCTAAATGCTCACATGAACTGACAACTTCTCTCCACGCTAAGAGTGCCCAGTGTGGCATTCAGTCTCCCCATGCAATCATCACAACTGCTCTTTGATGTAGCTAAAGGGATCAACAGTGTGATGCAAGGACTCTTTTTGAACCAGCACTTTCCTGGAGTGCTAATGAAACAGCAGGTCTGCTCCACCCCGCTGAACCCTCGATTGGAGCTCTTTTTGTACATTTCTGGGGCTGTGGTGGAATCTAAACCGAAGTGACACAGGGCCTAATGGAGATATGGAGGAACAGGCTTTCACAGGGAGAGGGAAACATTTGAATAGGTAGATTGACAGGCGGTGAGCTCTGCGGAGATGGAAAGTGTGTGTAGTTCTTTTGTGGTGGCGAGGGTCATGAGTAAAGTGTTGCAGCGTCGGCAGGATGACAGCATTTAGAAGTGACACACTGTCAAGTGTTTTGCTACATCTACGTGGCGAGAGCAAACACAGCTGGCACCTTGTGCAGGATGCTAATGCCTGGAAGTGCGAGGCCTTTTGTTCCCAATGTTTGTTTTTATTTGGATGGCATGTTTGACTTGAACATTAAATGGCAGGACAGAATTGCAACCACTTTTACTACTGAATTCACAAACAGGCATCGTAGAACACGCATAAAGCTTTCTACATTAATTTCATGTAGCATGACGTTTTTGTCACACAGTACCTTTTGAGCTCTATAACTTTCATGTGGGAAATAAGTAGAGCGTTCATGTAAAAAATATGAAAATGCTTGTTTTGATGCTTGAAGGAAGTTTTTATATAAACATGTATGACTTTCTCTCAATCTTAAACGAAAGTTACCTTGCATGGAAATTAATTCTAAAATACTGTAGAGATGCACCATGAATGGACATTTTTCATAATGCCTTTTTAAAATGTCTGTATGAAATCATATATTTTTCTGCAAGGATATTTTTTTTTCTTACAGTAAGTATAGAATTTGAGTATCGGATAATTTTAATTTCAGACATCGGGTTTTTTGGCTGTAAGCTGGTCAGAGAAGTTGGTAAGAGAAGACTAACATGATTTTCGTGTTTACGAATTATGTATATTATATCAAGACATAGGCTGTATGATGAGAACATAAAAGGTACTGCAAGTCAGGAATCACTCCTATAGATTGCAGTTTTGCCTGAAGGAATGGCCACAATTTTTATCTTGCTTGTAATAAAAACATCATGCAGTTATTTATTTATCTAGAAAGCTGGGACCCCAGCCAAAGCCATTAGGAATCATGAAAGCATTGCTGATTTATTAAATTTTTTTATTTGTTTAATTTCCACTCATTTAACATTTGGTTATTGATTCCCACAGAGCAGTGTAATACAAACCAATCACTTTATGCCACATAATCAGTTCTCCTCTGAGATTAATTATAGTGGATGTCCTGATTAATTAAGCATGAAAAGGAAGAATGGTTGTTTGGAAGCAACAATTCAAGGTCAATTGTTTGAAATAATTGTGCTGAGAATGACCCAGTGATCCTTAAAGAAACTTGGGGTAAAAATGAGATATTGTTGTTACAACAACGATTCTTGCAGATTTGTGTTCCTAGAACTCAGCGAGTAAAGCATTGTGTTGTCAAAGCCACAGTCACTGGTTAAATTCCCAGGGAAGTTACATGCTGAGACAAAATAGGTTTGGAAATACAAAACTGTTAGGACGCAACAAAAATGCATATATGATGCACAAGACTTAATATTTCTTAAAATGACAGGGTAGTACCTCTGAATGGTGAAACTCACATAAACTTTCCTGTTTCTTCTGTTGTTTTTGCTTTTTTTTCAATTTCAAAGCCATGCCAGGAAAGTGCACTATTAAGAACAGAATGGTGAATGACTTTTAAAGTCCTACTAAATTCCTGAATTCAAGTTGAGGGAGCAAAAGGAAGCGGAATTTCAATTCAAATTCAAACTTAGATTTAAATTCCAATCAAGTACTGTAGTTTAACCCATTTTTAAACCTTGTATGTCAAGACAGAATTTCTCAACCAAGGTATAGCAACTCCCCAAATGCCAGATTTCTTTGAACTGGAATTCAGTAAATCCCTTTCCTGTCATTCCATTTCAACTTCCTGTCAGTATGGCCACTGTAATTCAAATTCACACTCATAAACTGAAATGGAGCTAGCTCAATTCTGAATTTTGCCCAAGCGTGGCTCATGCAATTTCGTCATCCCATTTTTGATGTGCTACACCCTAATGGCAGACACAAATGCATTCATAAAATCCGCCACAGAATGACAAGTCTGCCACAGTGAAGCATGGGTCATTTAGATTTACAAAGCATAGCTAAATACGATCACTGTTTGCAGCGAGCATGTGTACTCATGCGCTTCTGTGTATTGTCCCTGTGTGACAGACACTGTGTGAGAGGGCATAGACAAGTCAATGCTCAACACTCTTATCAGTCCAGCTGCCACCAAATAATATTTTAATTTAAATGACAAAATCCATTACCCGAACCCGGGGCTCTAGTGAGAGCATTTAATGGCCCAATTAAATTCAACTGCCTAGTATCTATTGAGCAATTAACCTTTGATAAACCAATTAATGTTTAGCGTTTGATGACAGAAGTTGGACCTGGAAGAGTCATATTGGAGTTTGATGGAACAACTCCCAGTCTAAGATTAGCTTAGCGCAGCTATAAAATTGTCAGAAGCCCTTGTTTCCTGCTATATTGATTCTTTTGTGCTGAGACATCGCTCAGCTTTGCAGATGAAAAAGGGGAAATTACCAGAAAGATTGCGGGAGAACAGAGGAGCTGTCAGTTATTATAAAGCCGAGTTCGATGAATTATTGATAGCAGTGTGAACATGTCTCCAGACACTGCTTGATTATTTCCTACATGATGTGCAAGTGCTAGTTTCCTTTGATGTTTGTTGCTTCATTGTCTCTGGCAACTTCCTCTCAAAGATGCCACCTCTCAGGTCACTATGGAGACTGTCACCACACAAACATAGGCAGACGTGCTGAAAAACTAGCTCTCCAGCTGCCATCCTTTAATGTGGTCGTTGTGGCTATAAAATAAGTATAAACACGTCAAGAGGATTTACCACCTGTCTGGAGGGCTAGATAATGTGCGTTTTCTGAGATCATAGGGGATCTCGACAGAGGAAACGGTTTGATATCTGTTCTTGCTATCATGATTCGGTTGAATGTTGTCATCACAGGCGCACCGCGGGTCATAGTCGCCCTGTCCTTTATCATCAGTAATGTGACTCAGACAAACCGGACAGTCCCTTATCCCATTCGCCATTAGCAAAGCTCCATTCGTGAATTTATCTTCTCTTAGTCTCCAACAATATCATTTTCCCAGGCTTGACAGCCCTCAAGCCTCCCGAATGCAATAATAAAGAATTGATTATATTCTTTATGGAGCGCAGAGGGCCCAAATGTGTTTTGTGTTCCTTCTCCTATAAGCTGTAATGAAAAAGGGAAAAAAAGACAGGAGAGTTGATGAATGTTTGGATTGCGAATAGTTTGCAGGAGCTTTACATTACCACCGAATACCATCAGTCTTTACGCTGAAATATCTTCAGTGACAGACACCAAGACACTAGGCTTGCAGATGGTGGATTTTGTCACTTATCGATAAAAACAGAATAGGAAAAACTGTAGGTAGTCTATGTGCTGCACTGTAGCACATAATGAATTGAGAGTCTGGCTGAAAATGTGTTTTTGTGGAAGGACTCTCACGTAAGTTTTAATTTCCTGCTTTCCCCACGTTTGCCATTAGCATCTGAGACGATACAAGCGTTTAATGAAAAACACCCCACTCCCTCCTCCAGACTAAACTGTCATGGCAAAAAATAATGAAGCACACAAAGCACTAGGAAACTAATAAACCTCGTATTTCTTCTGACATCAACATGAAATCATATGAAAATAATACTTGCAAGAAAAGACTCTGGTCGTAATGCCACCTCCGTATTGTATTTCAAGATGAGATGGTTGAAAATAAAAACCCGGATACAGTGAGGTGTTGATGGGTCTCTATTATCCTTGAAATGAGCTTAATTTTGCGGGACATTTTATCAGACCTATTGAACAAGGGCTGTCATGTGCGTCAGCCACCTCAGTGCTTTAAGATGACATATCATCACTTAAATCATTAGGGGTGAGATTTGAGGAGGTGGTGTGAATTATGATATTTTGCCAGTTCCTCATAATCATCACACACTAGAACATCTGTCATCAAAGCCTATCCCACGAAAACCCATAAACCATATTAATAATTTATGCCTGTTCATTTTTAATAATCCATCAGTCCTTGAGAACGAATTGAGAAACCTGATTTGAATTTAGTGAGGTGCGATAAATTCAAACAGACTGGGGTATGATATATGTTTTGAGATCTTGTTAATTTAAAGGTAATCCTTCATGCAGAGCAGATGTTGTGTAGAATCAATAGGCGGTGAGCGTCAAGATGTTGATTGATGTGCATTTGAATTAATTCAATTATGGAATGATTCAGAGACAACAATGCAGTTCCATGTTGTCATAGCAAATAAAATTAACGAGCTTTCAGTGGACGTCATCACGGCATGTTCTGTCAAATGATTACCTCACATTTACGTAAATATAACTAACAGCACCACTCTGCAAATTCAGGGTGAGAAAGCCGTATGAAAACATGAGGGGAAATGAAATCAGCCACTATAAAAAAAAAGAGTATAAGATGGATGTTACTGTCAGCAATATTTGATATTTACACAATTAGATTATGTTTTTGAGACTAAATGCAAATTCCTGGTGTGCCAACATGCAACAGCTAACATCTTTGCAATCTGGCAGGCTGTCCTGCTTAGGGAATGCTTTTCTGAGCTGTTTAAATCTACCATGTCCTGTTTGGCCAGAAACTCATTATGGGCTACCATCTGCAAGTGATGAACAAAATCCAGATTTTAATCTCCTGGCACCCTCCATTAGTCCTATGGGATGGAGAAAGAGTTTAGAAAGACCAAGCTGTGTAATGTGGCTTTAGATCTTTTGTACCAAAGAGATGGCATGTTTGCATTATGCATTCTGATACCAGTAGCGTCCGACACCATAAATGACAAATTCTGCCCATGTAAGGTTTTTAAGAACAAGCTGGAAGCTGTGAAGTCATTTCTTATATGGGCCTGCATGCATCATCATCTGCTTCCTGACTGAAGACTCAAATCCAGAGATAATTTCCCAAGCATATATTTTCATTGGTCAGTTTTGGCAACTTGTGTGATATGATTGTATGCTTTTTGTCCCCTTGGATGGTTGTGCTTAGCTGGTGGAACTCGTGGGATTGGACTGCAGAGAAGGACTGGAGGGGAGGATTCCCCTCAGCAGATAAGCAGGATTTGTGTCTGGGAAACTGGAGATTGCAGGCATGTCTCTCTGAGAATTACTACAGCCACTGAATGCAGCCCCTACTCAAACCGTTGTACAGATCTCACAATAGTGGTGTTATCACAGACATTAGCTTTTAGAATTTGTTTATAATTTATCATTTAAATCTACAATTTAAATGGTTTAATTTGTAGAATTTATAGTGGAATATATATTTTACTAGGAAATTCAGATAAAAGATTTATCATCATAAAATAGAAAATCAAAAAACTGTCCTTGTTGTGGAAAGCAAAAGAATATGGTGTAAGAGGGTATTGATGCATGCATAAGATTTCATGTTTTGATTATTATTATTTTTTCATCGTTCCATGGACTTCTGAGGATACTGCAGTGAATTATAGCAATTATTTGTCTATATATATATATATATATATATATATATATATATATATATATATATATATATATATATATATATATATTTATATATATATATATATATATATATTTATATATATATATATTTATATATATAGATAGATAGATAGATAGATAGATAGATAGATAGATAGATAGATAGATAGATAGATAGATAGATAGATTGTGTGTTTCGCCCTTGTTGACCAAAAAAATAAAATAAATAAATAAATACACCCTTGGTCAACAGACATTTTCAGATGAGATTGCAACTGTTTGGAAACACACATGAATCGGCCACCTGTGCAATAGAGGGCAGGCATCTCTTGATATCTTCTAACCAGCTGAATGGAGTTTGCTGAGGCCTTTTTTTTACATTGAGCAGAGTTGTCTTTAGGCAGAGAGGATGTGACAGGGTGCATTAACTTGATATGTCTCTGTTCTGAAGGATTAAATGGGTATTCTTATACATTAGCCTTGAGCTAAATGGCCATCAACCCTCTCACATATTGTTCAGTCCGCACTGTCAGCGTCAGTCAACACTAACTCTACACCCGGTTAACCATTCATGGTTTTTTTCTCGAAGGATTAAAAAAAGAAACAGCTTTCCAAACTGTAAATCGATCATGCCTTGTGAGCGGTAAGACCATATCAGATGCTAAGGGGGGCAACCGGATCGATCCCTTTCCCTCCGCTCGACGAAAACAGGGAGACACAAATCTAAATTGAAGTCCCGGGTGATTTACCAAAGGGGGAAAGAAAATGAAACACTGCAGATGTCAGGGGGAACACGGAGATATAATTCAATTACCTAAGTGTGGAATGACATTTGATTTAATCTGAACTATTAATGCCAGTGAGGTCAAGCCAAAAGAAAGGGCACTTGTCTAGTTAGTCGCAATTAGAGTGTAAATCTCAAATGTCTGTAAAGCGGCGGGGAAATGTCATTTGCGGAATAACTGGCTAATAACGTGGTTCCCCTCACCTTTGAGTAACCAGGCGGCGCGGAGTGAATCTAAATCATGCAAGACTAACAGTAGAGTCATTTGAGAAATTTGTCCGCCTTTTGTCATGGTTGGATAAGAATTAGTGGGAGCACTCGATGAGTCGGTACAGAACGCCAAGCACCCACTAATCCGTGCGAACAAACACTGGGAATTAGGAATCTTGGCAAGAGCTTAGAGAGATGCTATAAGCGCATTGTCATGTCGTTCCCCTTTCACCTAATCATCCGTGTCACTTCAGGCATCTTAAAGTGGCACATCGCTTATAACATCTCAGTTAGAATTAAGATTTATGTTCTGGATGATGCGCTGCAGCTAAATTATACCGCAACTGCATCCTACAAAATACCAGTGGATGTTCGGATAACTATACATAAGATAAGCGGTCCGATAGTTTATTGAATACGCAGCTGTATGTTCTGCAAACCAGAACCTGTATTAGGCAGTTTTATTTGCAGGCATCAGGCTCCATCAGACACGCTTTTACTGTCACCTCAAAGGGGGCTCCATGCATGTAATTGTCTACTATTTTAAGTGACTGCCCACTGGGTGGTGCAGAGAGTGAAATGAGAAGAAGTTTGGAGTCGTCAGGCTCCTACAGCGCTGACGGTGCTGCTGTGACTGATATTGTGTGTTATCCTTCTGTCCAGAATAAAAACTTTTCTCCCTCCTGCTTGCACACAAAAAAACAGACTAACATTCCCCCAAATGCCAGATCTGTCACAAGTTATACCAAACTAATTGTGACTAGAAATCCTTTTATGTTAGTTAAAATTGGCTGTAAAAGAACAGATTCAAGATTTTTATTCCTCACATACACATATTATATAGAGCATATATAAAGAACAGTGAAATGTGAGTCAGGTCTGCTCCATGGACAGTGCAATTATTAAAGAATACAACACGGATGATAATATACATAAATGTAGGTATGAAAGAATGAAATAAAAGTGAACAATAAAAATATAAGAATAAAATACAAAAAATACTGTAGAATTAAATATAGAATAGAAAATAATGTGATTTGTCTGCCTTATTTTTAATGCCAGTGTGTTACAAATGTGTTATTGTTGTAAACGTACAATTCTGTGTTAAAACAACATCATTGCTCTGTGCATTGCTTGTCATTCTTTTTAACCTATTTGAGACTATGGTGATGTAATTATACTTTTTATATCTCCTCAGCCTGATTTCATATTGGCATATTTGAAAATGCATGACCACAATCCATGATATATGGAAGATAGAAAAGCCTATAGAAAATTGTATATTCTCTGGATGCAAATAACAATAGCTGCACTGCAAATCTCCAGTATTTTTCCTTTGATGTTCCAATCTGTAAATCCCGTCATTAAGCATTGATTCATGCCATGAATCATAGTGACAATACACAGCCACATCCACCCTCTCTTAAGGCTGGGAGGCGTTATGAGAGTGCACACAAGGGGAAATGGAGGTCATTCCCACTCATCCTGAACACGTTCACAATGCGTTCACAATCTATTCCAGAAATAAAGCACCAAGACAAAGTAAAAGCCACTGTTACAGTATGTACCACCTGTGAGGGCAAGTAGCAAAGCTGTCAGTCAGTGAGGCAGTTTAGAGATTCAGCCTTACGGTTTTCACAGGGCTGAAAGGGGGCTTTATAGACAACACTGGGTAAGAAGAGCACCAGGTATTGTGAAAAGTAAAAAGAAATAGTACAGTGACATCTGGCACTTATTAAATAAATACACAGTTCATGTGAAAATGTTTTGAATCAATTACAGAAGTACAGACCAGATAACTAATATACCCATGTGCTTGCATAGTTTATTTATATATAATCTTTATTTAATGACAAACAATATATTCAGAATCATAATTCAAAGGTACAGACAGTGTAATGTTTCACAATACATCTATGTGCTTTCATTACTCTTGTCATGAAGTATGAAGAAGTAAAATCACAGTCTGTACTGATCATCCATAAACATGAATAAACATGATCTGATTTGCATTAATGAAGTGTGAAGCATGAGTGTACTGAAGAAATGCTCAAATAAATAACAACACGTTGTTTAAAATTAATGTTCTAGTAGTCATTTAGCCAAATTAATTATGTGATAATAGATTACAACACTTCACTGCATTACTTAATAGTTTTGTTTTTAAATTCACCATTTATTATCCACGCATAAACAGATGGGACTTGTTTCGAATGTCAGATTAAAGGAATAGTTTTCCCCAAAAATAAAATTAATCTGTGTCATTATTTATTCACCTTTAAAAGCAATGACATTTGACGACTGCTGAAAAGCTAGTTGATTTAAAAGCTAGTGAATTATGACTTACACTTGACAGACCTTGCCTCTGTTGCAATTTCATGAAAGAAACAAAAGAAGCATGGATGTTCTACATAAAATAGCTGCAAATGGGTTGAAGACATGAGATTGAATAAATAATGACACGATTTTCTCTTTTTTTGGATGAACTCTTCTTTTAATAGGACCAATCAATAATCAATGCCTTCTATCAAAATCATTTTCCTCTCTATAAATGGAGGTTAAAGACACTTCATCAGTTTAAGCACTAGATTTAAGCACTACATTGTATGGGTCATAAAGGAAATAAACTGGACTGGGCTTTACTAATGACTGCTGTTTAGTCCATCTATTCATCATTCCTCTGGGTGGCTGTTGATTGTAGGGTGAACAAGAGCATTCAAGAAAATGTGATGAAATAATGCCATGAGTGATGGCCTGATTGACTATAATTATTCCCAGGATGAGCCCTCCACATCATGTTGTCGTCGCCTCATGATCTCCTGTAGTTCTGAATCCCCACTACCTCTCTGAGAAAAAGAAAGACATTCATGCCCGCTTTTGGACTGCATTTGAATGTTTAATCTGCAGAAATTCAGAAATTTAATCAGTACAAATTCAGTTCTGTGACAGACCTCTATCTGTGCTTTCTGCACACTGATCTGACTGAAGACACGGGAACCTTCCTCTCCGGACACAGTTTTAAGCTCATCCTTACTGAGTGAAAATAGTTGAGCCCCGTTCAGAATACCAAGACATTCCACCACTCTGGAATGTGAAGACATTAATAGATCATATGAACAGCTGATAATAACTGTGGAACACACTACACTATTTATATTTATATACACATACACTTATTTATCTAATACACATACTTAGCGTACACTTACATTTTTTGCACATAATATACATGTACATACATAAATGCTCATTGTAATATACCTGCCATACATTGTCATTTGTATATTGTCATTCCTTACCCACCTATTTGTATTTTATTTATTTATTTTTCCTTATTGTGTTTCTTGTTCTGTTGCTGTTATGTTGCACCGCGGAGCTTCTGTCACGAAAACAAATTCCTCGTATGTGTGAACATATCTGGCAATAAAGATCATTCTGATTCTGATACTGATTCTGATTCTGATAGATCACATGGAGTCATTTTATTCATAAACTCCTCCATATAGTAAGTATACTGGGAAATTTCACTAAACCGATGTGCAACTTTCTTGCTACAGTTTCCAGGCACTAAACCACCTAAAATAAAAAAATAAAATAAACCACCAAGTTTGCTGACTTGGTTTAAACTTTTGCTATTTTGTCATTATTTTTATTTGTTGAGTTGAGATGGAAAAAGCTAATCTTTTTACATTTGATGATCATCAACATTCTTGAGGTTTGTGTGTCGAATGTTGAGGCATAAAGTATGTTCAACCATTTAAAATAATATCTTCACTTTGTCGGGAGCATAGTTCACTTAATGTATCGAGTTTCCTAAAAGACTAAGTACTGTATATAGCTGTCAAAACAATACATGTATTCTGTAACTAAAAGGAAATATTTTAAACAAGAAATTTGCTGTTGTCTTGACAAATGTATTGGCTGAATGTGGCATTTATATTTACACTGAACAAAATTATGAATGCAACACTTTTGTTTTTGCCCCCATTTTTCATGAGCTGAACTCAAAGAACTAAGACGTTTTCTATGTACACAAAAGGCCTGTTTCTCTTAAATATTGTTTACAAATCTGTCTAAATCAGTGTTAATGAGCACTTCTACTTTGCTGAGATCCATCCACCTCACAGGTGTGGCATATCAAGATGCTGATTAGACAGCATGATTATTGCACAAGTGTGCCTTAGGCTGGCCACAATAAAAGGCCACTCTAAAATTTGCAAAAGGTTTTATCACACAGCACAATGCCACAGATGTCGCACATTTTGAGGGAGCGTGCAATTGGCATGCTGACTAAAGAAATGTCCACCAGAGCTGTTGCCCATGAATTTAAACAAAAACAAAAGTGTTGCTTTGTAATTAAGTATGTTAACAGCACATCTTTATCATAGTCCCTCTGGAGCAACCTGGGGATTAGTACCTTCATCAAGGGTGCATGGTTCATCCCCTTTGGGGTTTGAACAGCTCATATGTTTAACCACCTTTATATGTATATTAGTGAAAGTGTCACATGTCAGAGCTCAGAGATCACTTACGGTCTAGAGAATCCCTTTGCATTGAGCCAAGCGTGAACCTCAAAGGGCTGGGATTCATATGTGATGGTCACGGATGTCCTTGAGCCCTCCACCCGAAAGTTTCGAACTGGGGGCTGGGCCTTGTTGTTGGTTATCCTCTTCAGTAGTTCATCATTTACCTCCTTCTGTTGGTTGCGGTCTAGAGAAATAGACAGAAGAAGCAAGAGATAGAGAAACAAGCACTGGGACAGGGACAGTGAAGAAGATTGCAAGACAGGAGCAATGAGCTCTGGTGGGAATCTGCAATTTCTGTACATAAGAGCGCTCTCACACCAAATTCATTTCCCACTTCTCTGCATTTTTTCGGCAGATTCTCCCCACTTTCCATCTCACAGCAAATACAGCGAGCAGATAAGAGGTACGTACTATCTTTATCCCTGGAGGATTTATTCATCTCCAAAACCTGAGTGTGATTTACAGGGGCAGTGGAGGTACCTTTGTAAGGATTCACAGCCTATAGAGATAGAACAAAAGCCAGGGAAAAAACAGAGGGGCAGAAAAAGAAAGAGACAACATCTGCCATGTAGAGTGGGATAATATATGTGTGCACTTTTCATGAAAAGGGTACAGAAAAAGCCTGAAAGTCTTTTATTTTTCTCTTTTTCCACAAGTGTCAGTGAAAGAAAGTGCTTAACCTTCAGAAAATGGTCTGATTTATTATATTAAACTATTTCTATTCATTTTCCGAGGTGTGCATTTTTTTTCAACCTGTGAGCAAAATAGGGGCCCATCTAAATACAGCTCAAAATGTCTATGTAATTTTCTAGCACTAAATATTTTAACCATTAAATAAATATAAAAATTAAAATCTAAATATTAGAAAAAGAATATATATATATAGTATTGTATTTTTGTAAACAGGACAGGCCAAAATCATAATTCAACTAACATAACTACTATATTGAACTGCAGAAACATGGTATTTGTGTCTCTAATAATAAACTAAATGACCTGAAATATTGTTGTGGATATTTAAATAAAGTCACTGTCCATTTTTTTTTTCAGCACAAATATGCCCCCTTTCGATGTAAATTGGGCTCAATACAGTTTGAATGTAATTCATAGAACTATAGAACTTATTCAGGGTAGCGCCATATTTAATTTTTGACAGGACTGAAAATGAGACTGTGAGGGATATAAATGCAGTGCACTGAATGGACTGCATTGCTGTTAACCTGACAAAATGTATTTTCGAAAAGGAAAAATGCCTTAAAACAGCTTTAAAATTCACAAGTTGTGAAAATTATGTGAAACAGGACCTTTTTATGGTGTGTGCCTTTGTAAGTACTGTAAGCATATCCCTCACAGCTACCTTTTCATCCGAGTTAAATTCAGTATACCGTCCAATCTGATTTAAGTCTATTTGCCAGTTGTAGTCTATGTTAATGCCTGGGGTTAAAATTATATTTTCATTTAAAATAGATGTTTGCCAGATCTTAGTATGAGCCTTAGTATGAATCAGCTTAGTATGAATCAACTTTTTAGTGAAATGAAATGTGCCTTGTAGAATGCAAATAATAAACCAGATTGTCTGATGAGCAGTGTTACAGTGAGAATTTCGGACTGTTGGCTAACCTGTCTGTTGAAGAGAGCAGCCCGGTTGTACTGCTGCTGTCCTGGTTTGACCTCTTCTAGCACATTGCACGGCACGTAGCCTGACTGACCGCTGCGGTTCCTCAGCAGCCGCCACTGTTTATGGTTTTCCAAGACCTAGAAGCACATGAGATTCACGTCTACTATTAGTACTGTAAACAGAGTGTGCATAGAGCAGTATTTTCTTTGACAAATCTATTCTTCAGTCTCTTCCTTGCCCATTCAACATGTTGTCTAATTTTAACTAAAAGGTTTTGGTGCGGTGGTTTTGTCATTCTGTGTCCCAATGATGCATCCTACCATTGGGATCCTTGAATGAAATCCCAGTGATACTAGGCTCAGGCCAGGCATGTCTTGAAACACGATTATCCGTGTTTCCAGATGGATTAGCCAATTGGGGGTAATCCCTCTTGATCACTTCAGTAGTTCTCATGTAAATAGAGTGCCTCAGGGCTCGAGGCTGTTCTGAGAGAAATGGCAGACATCTGAAAGTGACAGGGTAAAAGGATGCCTTCCTACATGATTGACTTCAGCTTTCTAAATTGTTGTGGGTACTGTGCATTTGCAAGGGCATACACTCTAAAACAGGCTCTAAAAGGCTCTTTAATGACATTTACGGTTCCATGAAGAACAGTGTCCATGGAACATTTTCCATTCTACAACCTACCTAGAATGGTTCTTCTGTGGTATTGTTCTCTTTTTGGAAGCTTTATTTTCACCCTATGTAGTTCACCCAAAAATGAAAACTTGCTTAAAATGCACTTGTCCTCAGGCCATCCAAGAATTGAAGAGTCTATAAATGATCAAGAAAACTTCAATCCATCAATTAAAATCTTATGAAGTGACAAGTTGTATGTTTGTAGGAAATAAATATATCATTAGGGCGATATAAACTGTCACTTCTGTCACTTTTTTTATATAACACCCAAACTGAATAATTAAAAACAAGTTTAAATGGGTTAAACTTCTATACATATTTTTGTATAGAACACTATACAAATGGACAATGCTTATTCTGTGCATTTTTAGCACTCATTGTGTGAAATCACATTTATTTTGTTCACTAGATTTGTCTTGTCCCTTTAAGTGAGCGTGAGCAGAGCTGCAAAAATAGACTCATGCAGAATCCATCGCTTCAACACTGCTCACACAATGCTCCTGCAACTGATGCTGAAGCATTGCTCATGCTCCCGATGTGAATGCAATAATGTATTAACATGCATGGCGGAAAAAATATGCACTGCTCACGCGCCACTCACACTTGCAGTGTGAAACCTGAAACCTTAGACTGTTTTTGCTTATAAACAGTGCTTGATAGTACATATTTCTATCCTGATCAGACAAGGCAACTTCTTCACTGGAGAAAGCAATATTATGGATATAGGATGCATATTATAGCCAGAAAAAAAGGTTTGAAATTAAAAATTTTAATGATGGATCTTTTCACTTCACAAGACATTGATTGATGGACTGGAGTCATGTCAATTACTTGTGATGTTTTTAGCAGCTTTTGACGGCACCGATTCACTGCAGAGTATCCATTGGTATCAAGTGATGTATTTCTCCCAGTCTGTTCCAGTGAAGAAACAAGCTCATCTATATCACTGGCTGAGTACATTTTCAGCAAATTTAAATTTTGGGGTGAACCATTCCTTTCAGAGTGAACTAGTATTACAATCATTAATGCATAATAAAGTGGGCAGAGCTACATTTATGTATTTCAATAATTTAGATATGTTGTGTTCAGTCTGGTTTCCCTCAGGTTTTTGTACAACAGGATGTTTTTTTTTAAATAATTTATGTTCAAACATCGGCCTACAGAGTCTTCTAGACCTTGAGCACTGAGTGAGCGCTGTAGTCGTGTTTTCTCTTCTTCTGCCTCCCACATGGTGTATTTGTCAGACCTGTTCTGCCCCGTTCCCCATCCTCCTCCACCTTTTCACAAAGGGTCATCCATACCTCCAGCACCTCACCCGGCTGCACGGAGAGCTCATTGGCGTTACATGCCACGAAGTGATAACGGATCCTGACATGTTGGAGGTTGTTGTTAGACCTGTGTAGTAGAAATAGCAACACAGCACAAAACTTTGAAGTTCATTCATAGGTGACGCTACAGCTGACTACAGTCACATAGTCAGCACATTACATTATTTTTAGAAGTTAGATTAATATTTTTAGCCTTAGATTTGTTAATGTGGTCTCTGAACCTCCTTAAGAGTTGGCTTTTGGTGTTTTAGTTGATGTAGACACTTCACAGTCATTAAAACCAAAGAGAAGCCATGTTTGCAACCCATTCTACTCTTTGTAATTTGATGTATTTTAGAGAAACAGGATGTTCAATAGAGGGAAAAAATTAAATCAAGGCTTGTGTTAGTTTGACAAAACAGTGCCTAAATAGCTTTTTATTGATGCTGATTAACATTATACAATAGTTGTTTCAGGGGGAAAGTTGTTTCATTTTAATTCATTTGGAAAACTGTGCACCAGTGAACCATTCAAAATAATGCAAGACCAATGGAAAAAGAAATTAAATAGGGTCAATTTTGATTTCATGTTGACTTTCAAGGAAATCCAGCAGACCAAACAACTTTGTCTAGAGGCCAGTCTATGAACAGTTAACTCATTATAACTAACAAGCTGACATTACAAGCTACCTTGGAAATCCTAGTTTTTCCTATAAATTGGTTAGAAATAAACTAAACTTTCTGTTTTAATGATATGTTGAAAAATCTGGATTCCTAAGTTACAAACTTTAAAGCAACATCTATATGGACAGAAGATACATTATAATAATTACCTATCAACAGGGTGTATTTGCTGTGTATAGTTCCATGCCTTGTAAATCTACTTTGACACAAAACAAGCTATAAAACACTAAATAACTCTACATGATAAACACAGACATGCAGAACCGGTTTATTATAATAGACAACTTACGACTCAAGCATTCTTTTTCAGAAGAGACTGCTGTTGCTTTGCTGCAAGCGTGCCATGAGCCGCTGCACGATCCGTCAAGGTGGAAAGTAACTTGACGTGCTGTAGTCTGCACATGCGGTGTGGCTCATGCATATTTCAGTGGCCAGCACAGAGCATGGAGAACTTTAAACTGAACGTACTGGTCTCCATGCATCTTTAATGTGCTGACCTACCTCCCTCCTCCTCGTCCAGTCATGGAGCGTTAAGGATAACCGCAGTGGCCCAGTGTCCAGCCAGTGCCAATACCTTCTTTCTTGAAGACCATAAATAAATAAACGCGCTGAACGCTGGAAACTGGCACTCCACTACACAACAGGCAGATTTGTTTTCACCTGCAATCGCAGTTTGTTTTACACGCTCCAGATAACTGACCATATATTTGAACAGTCTCATAATTGTAGCCCTTCAGCATGTCACTCTTAATAAATTACCACAGTAAAAATTTAATTATCTACTTTATATATTTATATACTTATAAAACAACTGTAATAAATTATTATCTAAATAAATTATTAAAGGGTGAAAAAAATAATCCATGACAGTTTAGATCTAGCATCACATCCTGCATAATTGAAAGTAGCTTTTAAATTTTTCTAGTGAACACCATCAGAGGGTTAATATGTCAATGAAATATACATGTAAAAAAAAAAAAAAATTATAAACCAGAAAAGGATATTTAGCATTTTTTTCTTCATGCAAAAAATAGGTTAACACTCATACTCTTTATATTGTGGAGTTATACTGAAATATTGAGCATTTTACCATTTATAAATCACCCCCTTTACTACCTACTAAATAGAGTACCTTTCGGCATGGCATGTTGACTGACAGCATATCATCAAGGCCATATCAGTACATCGAGCACTTCTGTAGCACAGAATAGTTCACATCACAGCCTGAAGCAACACTTACCTTTCCGCAGTCCTCAGTTATCGACCCAGTCTGTGACCTGTAATGGTATAATAATGTTACAAGATGTTATCATCCCAAAGCCGGTCATGGGAGGACCCCGTTTTTACTTACAGTTGGATAACACAAACAAGATGACGCCATGCTTCTAGAACATGGACTGATGTTTCTACTGGTGATGTGTATGGTAAATCTACAGGCTCGGTGTAATCCTTTGCCTAAAGCATCTACTCCCACAATGCCATCTTCATCTTGCTGTAAAGCATAGCCTGGATGCCCAACATGTGTATCCAATTTCACATTTAAAATGCATATATATTTTAATTTACATTGGTTTTTGTTTTTCTGAATGCATATCTCATTTGATAGTGTTATACAGTCAATATGTGTTGTTGCTAGTTATCCGCCTTATTGTGGGTTTTAGCATGTTGCAGTACTTTTCTGGATGGTTTATTTAATTCAAATAAAAAAGAGTGATTGGTTATATTCCAGTAAACAAAATCAATTTACTTGTCATCAAACAAATGAACAATGGTGTTTACCACCTTTGCTGAACTGTCTTTCTTGTATACAACATACGCAATTATTAAAATAGCATCTAATTAGAGGCATTGAGCAGGCATTTTACATTAATTGCATTTTTGAGAGCACTTTTTCTTCATTATTATTCTGCCATGCAAATGGATTCACTGCAACTGTAATGCATATTCATTTTCAGGAAGCTTGGAAATTGTGGGAAATTAGCCAAAGGTGGATCTGGGCTTCTGTGAAGGTACAAGCAGAATGTGTAATAGAGGAGCACTGCTTTTACTCCCTGAAGTCTGGACCTCTTTAACTTCCATCCTCAACTATTGTGGGCTTTGCCTCAAGACAGAGTCTGTGCAGGTTGTTATTCTGTGATATTTAAAGGGGACACATCTTGAAAAAGAATATTTCCTTGCTCTTACAAGATAAAACCCAGATGAAAAGGAAATATCTTTAAATTGTGCTATTTTGGACATACTTATTAAATTATACTATACTAGATGCATATGTATTATTTTGAAACAATTGTAAGTATATTAAGTGTATTTCAAGATTATTTAAGATCAGTTTTAAGCTATTTGCCATCTAAATTAATAAATTAAATTGTGTTTAAATTAGCGTTAATGCATACATTGTAAGAATGCACTTATAGCATATAGCACATATAGATAATGTATTTATGTGGTAGTGGATTAATGTGCTTTGTAAAATATATTAAAATGTTAAAAATGTTTTTTACTTTTGAAACGCAGACCTTAGCATGTTCATTGCATAAATATTTAAAATATATTTCAGTAGGCCTACACATTGTTATTAAGTACTTAATCATTTTGCTATTTTCTTACACAAAGTACACATAAAATATACTTTGAATAACAGTAAAATAAGTATGTTTTCTGTAAATACACAAAAACTTCACTTAAAATATGCTTGCGATAATCATAAATCTTAAAAGCTTAACTAAGCATATATTTATTGCCAAAGTACTTTTATTATACTTTTTAGAAATATATTAAAGTGTCATTCAATTTATTTGTAATACAGTTCAAATAAGCATGTTGGGAATACAGATATTTCCACATTCTGTTTCACCCAAAAATGAAATTTTGCTGAAAAATTACTCTCCCTCAGGCCATCCAAGATGTAGTCTTTGTTTCATTTGGAGAAATTCAATCATTCTGGCCCAGAATGCCCTAGTCCATAATCCATAATAAAGCTTCCTTCAGTGAAAAAACTAAATCCACTGACAATTTTGTTTAGCATAGTTTTCAGTCATGTGACTGGCTCCAAGACCTGGCGGGCAAAACATCCATAGAACTGCAGCACAAACCTGTCAATTTCCAATCTTTCCCATTAAAAAATAATTAGATCAACACTCAAAATAATAAAACAAGGAACTATGAACAAAATGCAAGTTTTGGCCATTAGAAATCCATATAAAGCACTCGCAGCGATATTTCAATCACTAAAAAAAGTGGTACATTCTAAAACATTTAAAGTGAAAACACTTAAAGTGGCTTTAAAACAGTAATATTAAAAGATCAAATTCTGTGAAAAACCTTAGTGTTGATGTGTGCTTTATGCAGGCAAGCAAATGAGCCCAGAATATGAACGCAATGCACTAAATGGTTAAGTGTCTTCTTTATAATGGTGTTTCAATGGGAAAACGTTTAATATTAAACTTTGTGCATTGCATTTATGTTCTGGGTTCATCTGCTTGCCTGTGCAAAGTATGCATCATCAATAAAGTGTATACTGAATTTGGCCTTTAAATATCACTGTCTTACTACATTACTACTTAATGCAAAAATAACTGGAAGTTGTGTGGATTATTTGTGGATTATTGTGATGTTTTTAGCAAGTGGTGTAATGCTAAATTTCTTTGAATCTGTTGTGATGAAGGATCAAATGTATCTGTAACTTGGATATCTTGAAGATGAGTACATTTTCAGCAACTTTTGTATCACTGCTGCTCCATAAGCGCCACCTGCTGTCATTTTCATTCAGTACGTTTGCTGTTTTATTTTGTGCAGGTGTCTTATGTAGCATTATTCCAAACATCAAAAGTTCTGTTTTTGCTTTAAATCTTAAAATGATACAATCTGTTTAAAAAACACAGTTCATGCTACATGTAACATTACTGTCTGCTCAAAATAAATAAATACATTTCCTGTTTACCAAACTCGAACAATGACAACAAAACTGAGGTCCGTACCGAACCTTGACTTCTGTGAACCGTTACACCCCTAATATTAATTTTATAGGAATGTTAAGGGTTTAACATATAATGTAAGGACAGTGAAATTAGAGCTAGAAAGGAATATTCAAAAAAGAAAATATCTAAATATAACAAGGAGCTCATCTCCAATTTTCTAAATCCTTTCTGTTATCATCAATAATTAATGAATCTTGGCTTGTACAGCTGTCTGATTCAATATTCTGTTGTGCTTGCAATAGAACAGGCCATTGTTCTTCTTTTCCACCATTTTCTAAAAGGCTGGAAGACTATGAACTAAATTGATTCTTAGAGAAACCAGGGAACATTTGCTGCATGTGCTAAACATCAGAAAGATGCCAAGCGTGCGCTCTTTCTGTGGTTTGAAACTCCACTCAAAGTTTACCTTTGTTGAAGTGAAAAAAAAAAAGTTTGCCGTTTTATTTTACCTCAGGCTTGCTGGGGAACTTCAAAGCAGACAGAAAGACTGGAAGCCAAATGAAGAGGCAGCAGCAGCATGTTTATTCTGAAATGTTTATTTCTTCTTTTTTTTTTACTTGCAGTGTGTTACGATTCACAAGAGAATAACTGACAATACTTTCACTCTCCGCAATATATGCAAATCAAAGACTGATTTCAATCATTAATTTCAATTAAATTTCAATTTAAAGACAAAAGCATTTATTGAAGTTGGTTGGACTTTCATTCTGACAGCACTCGTTTACTGCAGAGAATCCATTTCTGAGCAAGCGTGCTGTTTCTTCATATCTGTTCAGATGTAAAAACAAACTGATCTACATCTTGAATGTCCTGACTGTTAGTAAATTTTCAGTTTCGAGAGAACTGTTCCTTTAAGACCAGACTGGCCATTTATGATTGTCTTGGGTTGTAATGGCCATGACTTTTTGTGTAAGGTTGTGATGTGACAGCGTTCATTTTAAAAGTGTGATTGGGGAATTGAACTGTAAACGGCTGAACTGTTGTGTGAAAGTCAGAACATTATTCCACACAGCTACAAGCATAAATGTCAGTGAGCAGAGTTGTGCTCGTTAATTAAGGACTGATTGCGTTACAAATGGCTTAGAGCCTCATTTGACTCCATATGAACATCTCCCTAAGCAGGCATTACTGAAGGAGATAAGACTTATATTTCTGCAGCATTGGAAAAAAATTATATTGCAATTTGTTTCCCCTCAATTTTCCCAGTTAGTTTCGCTAAACGGCATAAATCAACAGTTTGTAAGTCATACTGTATCATTTCTAATTTCCTCATATTTCCATCACTCACACAATTAAAATTAAATGAAATGAAAAACATCAGTGTAGCTCATTTAAATAAGTAATAGAGAAAATGTCATGTAAATAATGAAGAGTAATGGATTAGTATGAATAATTTTGTTGCATAAAGCTAGGTCATAATTCAGATTTGTAGAGAATGAATACTTAATGAATGCCCACTGTGATGTGGAGATGTTTTCCTCACCAGTTCAGTTGGTTCAACAGCTTACTTTATATTGAAATAATAAAATAAATCTGGACCTATCCATTTCTTTCCAGATTTATGCTAATTGCATTCTAATTAGGCACTTTATGCTAATGACTTCAGACATTATAGATTTAACTTGCAAGGAACATAATATTTAATGGTGGTTATGCAATAGAAAGAAAAAAAAAACCTTGTTTATACTGCAATCCAACTGTGTGTTCTTTATTGATGTATGATAAGTCGGACTATGTTCACACAGTTTGGTTATTCATAAGAGTTATGCACACTAAATCTTTTGTTATTTTGATTGGTCATATGAGGACTTCAGTACTAATATTACTATAATATTGCAATAATGCAGTGTTCGTCATGTTGCTAAATCAATTCATTTGTACATTGTTATAGACAAGTACTGCAACAATCTGTAACTAAATTTTATATTTCTTGTCTACATATGTATTTATTTGGTGATCTTGCTCTTCATCAGGGTTTATTGTGCAATAACTGTTTATTAGCTGTACATTATTCATGTTACAATTCCATTTGATGTTTACACAGTTTCATATTTTTTTACTCTAATTTGTATTGCATCTGTGAATGTCAGTATTGTTTTCTTCACATTAAGAGTTTTTGTATGAGAATGTTGACTGCTTATTCAAGGCATTGACTTCTTATTGTTGTTGACTTTTTATTGAAGGTTGTAAATTAAAATGGTTAGACCCGCCCTTTTGCAAATGAATCATGCCAAATTAGAAACAGCATTGTTAAGCCCATTTGGAGCATTTCTCTTGACTTTAATGAACAGTGTCTATGGTAAGTAGATAAACAATGAACTGTCCATCATTTCAGAGAGAGAGACAGAGAGCAAGAAACAGTCTCCTTTGCGAATCCTATAGCATTGGGTTTTCTTTTGCACAAAAATGTGCTGAGAGGAGATAGTGCTTTCTCATGTTATCTGCTACTGGATGCACACCTCACAGCCATTTTCCCATTTCTCACTTGTGACCCAGCGGTCACCTTGGCTTTTTACAGAGCTTTTAGGAATGAGTGCTGTCCCACCATTCCTCTCTCACAAATGGAGAGGGAGGGATGTTTTTCTCAATGGCATGGCTTTCACAGTTATTCTTCCTATAGACCCAATGGATCAAGCACCCTGCAATGTCAAAAAAAAAAAAAAAAAGTGTATATATATATATATATATATATATATATATATATATATATATATATATATATATATATATATATATATATATATATGGCTGGGGGGGGGAAGAAAAAAAGCATGTAATCACCTGAGGTATGAACAATAACTTACTTTGGAATTTCTTTATTTACTACGTTTTCTTATAAGGTAAATAGCGATAGCGATTTAACTTTTTTAACATTAGTTAGTGTGTAAGGTTGCTGTTTGAGCGTAAACAATATTTTGTTTTTTTCCCAAGCAAATATAATAAGAACACAATTTTCTGACAATGGAAAATCTTTCTTCAACAGGAAAATAGAGAATACAAATTAATTTTTTTTTTCAATGAAAATATAATAAGAACAATTTCTAGACAATGGAAAATGTTTCCTCAAAAGGAAAATAGAGAATACAAATATTATTATTTTTTATCTTTCGAAATATAAATCTAATTTTTAAAAGTGCAAATGCTTCTTTGGATGTCGAATCCTTAGTTGAAGAAAGTGTTTTCTTTGCTGGAAGGCACAAATTGCACTGTTCAACGTTGTTTGCAATTTCTTCTTTTTAAACAAAATAATTTTTGCAGCAGTGATTCAATCTGCTTCTGAGGAGATTGTAGACAGCTGTTATTTGCGCATGCACCAGCGGGTGGCACACGTGACTCGCATGAGTCATTAATCAAGCTGCACTTAATATAGTGTTATTATGCCAAAATACTGATTTAATTAGTTTTAAATGAACCCATTGTAATCCTGAAAGTATTCCCCCTTTTTTCAAAATGTTACTATAATCTGATTACTACGTTTTTTGACATAACTGTAACGGATTACAGTTACTGGATTTTTGTATCCTGATTACTAACGCCATTACATGTATTCCATTACTCCCCAACCCTGGTAATGAGAAGCATTATACATGGATGCAAGTATGGTTGCTGTGCTGTATTAAAGCTTTAATCAGAATAAAACCGTATATTAAAAGCTAACAGAAGCAGTAACAAAAATTATGTGTAAAAATCATACAAACAACGAAGCATGAACACATGTTAGACTGCACCCCATAAACACAATCAAGCCTAGAAAAAAAGTCAAAAGTCAAAGTCAAAAAGTAAATATGCGGTCACATTTGCTGTTATTTAGCCGTTTTGGGGGGGGGGGTGAAATCAAGTAATTTCAATAGAAATATTTCCTCAAGCAGATTGCACAACAAGTATTCACAGTGGGGACCAAAAGAAAGCTACTTGGTTTGAAGTGATATGTGCTTCATAAATTTATATGATATAATCTAATGACAAGAACATGATAGCCAATCAGAGCCAGTATTTTTACACACATGCCGGCACACGCGGCAGCGCCAGCGGCGCCAAACACACACACGCAACAGCTACTCACAGAGATTCGTAGCAGCAGCAGAAATGGCGAGTCAGGAGCAATCCGATGAAAAGTTGGCATTTTCAAGGTGGAGATATAAGCACTACTTCAAATTCATTGTGGTCAAAGGCAAGAACGTGCATGTAATTTGTACATGCAATGTGTGACAGGCATCTACAAAGCTAGTGGCCAAAAACACTTTTCTTACAAAGATAATACTTGAAGTGCAGGATAAAACTCTTGCTGTCTGTTGACGTGCAATAAATATCGAAAGTTATGTACGAACACCTGTCTGTTCAACTGACTTGTGAAAACTGAAGAAAAAAATAATAATTCTCTGTCATATAGCAACTTTTTTTTTTTTTTTTTACAGTAACGCAAATAGTTACTTTCCCTGGTAATGAGTTACTTTTATTCAAGAGTAATTCAGTTACTAACTTTTTGGAACAAGTAGTGAGTAACTATAACTAATTACTTTTTTAAAGTAACGTTCCCAACAGTGAATGTGACATAAGCAGATGAGATTTCAGAGAAAAACAGCATGTAGTTGTCTGCCTTGTCTCCATTATGCTTTCACTGGTGTGCTACATGGATGTAATAAGGGTACATTCATGCTACACTTATGAGGCAAATCAGCCTGAATACATTAAAATGGTGGAAGTTGATATTGCCACTTTAGCTTATATCTGAATGTAAATTAACTTGAAATTACTTGATAATATGACCTATGGTTAGTTGGTTCAAGCAAGCACTTCATCTACATGTTTATACATGGACATTTTTTTTTTTTTTAATCTTCTCATTTTAGAAATCCACATGGCACTGTCACACACATACTGTTTTGAGTGGCTATAGGATCTTTTATGTTTGAGAGAAAGGAGAAACGATACTTGTTCAGTTTTGTTTGAATGTGCTTGAGGAAAATGGAAGCGAAGCATGGAAAAGAAGACAAGGAAGAAAGTGGAAGCGAGTAAAAAGAAAATGATAATATTGAACCAAAGAATGAGAAAGTCTGTACCATGTATTTGTGGTTTTTTAAGTGGAAACGGGAGAAGTCATATCGCTGAGGTCCATCTCCAGAGCTCCCTTTTGAGGTTTGGGTTGGTGCTATAATCTGGGTCAAAGTGCTAACTGCTAAGAGGTGCTTGTGAGAGGATCGTTCACACATGAATCATTTCTCATGCCTCTCTTCCTCATTACACTCTCTGCTGATAGAATTTCAAAGGCCTCCGTGTCTCTGACTGACCTTAAAGGTAAAACTCTGCCTCACGGCAATGACAGAGCATCACTCAACATCCTTGTAAGATGCACCACATAACTAAAGGCACAGAGAAGTACAGATTTGAATAATAATTAGTCACTCATATTTAGCATGAAGCCATACTGTGTTTTTAAAAATGTGTGAATGTCAGATAACATAGACCAGAACAGTTTTCACATATTGTGAGGTCAGTGGCTCAGTTCCAAAAGCATTTTAAGGCATCACAGATATGCTCACAATGCAAAGGCTGTTTTTCAAGCATAATTACACTGCCTTCTTCACCTTATTTTCAATGTGAATGTTTCCTGTTAATGTGTGAGACTTCTGATTCATTAGCCACTATAGGTGAATAACTGTTTATGATTACAGTAATACATTAAAACATTTTTATGAAAACAGCTGACATCACAAACCTTGCATATTCAAGTTGAAAATGCAGTTTACATTTTTACATTAAAAATAAAGATGATAAGATACTTGATTTTGAGTCAAAATTTGTGGTAGCATCACATATCTTTTGCAGATAAGGCAATAGATTGTTCCAAGCTTTAGTATTCCATTCAAGATTATGGACAAGATGAGAGAAATGTGCACAATTTTATATTTCGTATCACATATATTTCACATATATATTATTTATTGTGTGTGTATTTGTTTGAGTGTGTTCAGTCACAAGCTGTTGCCATTCACCTATTTCTATATGAAGTTTGGGATATTACATTAAAAAATTCTGTATCGAAATGCCAAGATGCACATGAATTTAAAAAAAGTGTCTTAACGAACGAAATAACATTTTCAAGTAAAAGAAATTTGCATATACTATGATGGAAACACATTCACCACATAAATCCCTTGATGTGCAACAAAAAAAACTTTGTTTCAATAGAGGATATGACTGGATAACTGGACTCATCGGAATCATTATAAGGGGTTTGTTGTTACATTTTTAATGGACTGTTACAACTATCCACAACCCAAACAGCCATAGCATAGCTGTCACAGCCACACCATCTCCACTCCCTGAATCGGACACTTACGCCACGCCCACTCGTTCCCAATCACCAGAACTCTGAACACCTGTGCATCATCACCAGTGCCACACATAAAACCCTCCGTCACCATCACCCATTGTCTAGTCTTGCAACGATCTCCTCACACTTACCTGAACGCCATCATTAGGGCCATTTGCACCGCAGGAACCTTTTTTATAGTACCAGAACTGATTGTGGAACTAGGAGCCGCAGGAACTAGGTGCGATTTTAGTACCGGACTGCCTTTTTCAAGAACCAAATTAGCTCCCACAACCAGCACAACTGGTACTGACCAGTAAGTAGACACTGATTGACCAGACACATTCGAAAATGCCCTGTAAACAACTTATTTTGCAAGTATGATGAACAGCGATAAATATATGGACGCTGAAGTGCAAGCACGTGTAGCAAATGTAGCACTGCCAGTTGTCGTTCGAGATTCTTAGTCCTCCTTTCCGTTCTTTCAATCGTTCACATATACATTTCATGTCCATTATTGTGAAGCCCGTGAGAAACAACAAAAACATAGCTCCAATTACAGCATCCTCCATCCTCCTGTTGTTAAGATTCCTCTTCTTTGTTAACGTTGTTGAACGCTGCGCACAAATAACATCTGTCGACTGGCTTACGTCACGTCCTAGTACACACGGTCGGTGCGAATGCAACCCTTTAAATGATACTGGGAAATAGTTTGCCCAAAGTCGTTTAGTACTGTACTTTTTGTTCGGGAACTAAAGCAGTGCAAATGGCCATATTGTAGGTTTGTTACCACATACTGCTAAGATACATCATATGCAAACACCGTCTAAAGGGGAATTTTGGATCCAATGTCCCCATTAATATATATTTTTTTTACTTTCTTTCCTGAAAATCTTTTTTTTTTTTGGTCATAAAATCTACAATGTTGTTTGAAGTAACATGCCACTTCTTCTGTAAATTCAAATATATCATATGATCAACACAGCTCTTTTCTGACTTGTCAACTGACACTGCGTGCGTCAAAACACAAAATTATGTTCTTGTCATTAGATTATATTATATTTTAAAATGTTCATAATCAGATTACAATTTCTTTTCTGTAGATTACATTATGACATATTTATAGAATTGCAGTACATTATTCAGAATTGATTGACTCATAATTTCTTTTTTTCTCCTTTAATTTTTCCTTTCTAAAACAATTCTACTTAAATGTTTTATTTTATTTGTTTTATTTTAAAGCAAGTTAATTAGTTTAATTTGAAATTGTATTATTTAATTAATTAATTGCTTTTCATCAACTCACAAACCCCCTGCATTTCAATCACAAACCCTATTTGGGGAAACCCTGGATACTGTAATGTTCAATACATTTTATGTTGTTGATAATGATTAATGGATACGATTGTTTTAGAGTTTTAGAGTTTGGTAAAAAACGAATCTAAAGATAATCCAAACATATTAAGAATACATTACCTAATATGTGTAATCCAATCAATTAGCTTACAAATGACAATTTCAATCAACAAACTGGTTGATTCATGATTGATTTGTTGATTAATTCAGACATTTCTTGAAAACGTTATTTTTATTCTTTGAGGACCAAAAGCTTGGAATGCAATGGGAACCGAAAAATGAATCATGCAATCACTCCTATTTGCTCAGTAATGCAATTCTATTCAGTTCTAGCATGTTTGGCTCCCTTATTGTTACATTAAGGAAACTGGCATATGTAAACCATTATAGAATTTGCTTTGTTTTCAGCATCAGTCAAGCTTTTTACACAGCTTCCAACATGAAGCTAAGCCACCTGTACAGCTGGTGCCTGCTGCAGCCTGGACTGTGCCCAAATCTAAGCGGGGCACTGGATTTATTCATACATCAGAACAGAAAGACATTCGGCAGCTCCTCACAGTAAAGCAGCACGTTGGCTTCTGTGCAAGAGAGTCGCTAAAAATAGGCTGCCACCAAGACTAAGGATGGGGATATAAACAAATGTATTCTGTTATCTCACAGAAAGGTTTAAGTATGAAACTTCATGCAACAGTGAGAAATGTCAGATGCTTTAGAGGAAAGTTTTAGACCTAGGTGTGAGGAAAGAGATCCTTTGTATTGTCATCAATTTCTAGACAACAAGTGTCCACATTGTGTTTACATATTGTCACTTGCGGAGAAACAGAAATCCTACCTCGGCTTTCTCATCCTGCTGCAAAGAACAAACAATAAATATTTTGACTAAGCAGTGTTTAGTGAAAATTATGACTTGATATTTCCTGTCTTCTTGAAAGAAAAGGGGAAATGTGTATGTTGGTGCCTCTGTTGTGTGTGTTCTGTGTCTGACAGTGTCAGCAATAGCTGAACAATGTTTTTCATGTGTTTTAGTGAAGATTCTGCAGTAACGAGCTTGCAAACTCTCCAGAGAATATCTTATGCCTTAAGAATGTGTTGATGAGCAAAACTGATGTCAGGAAGTGTCATTACAGCAGGCACGTACAAACGCTGTTATACACACAGACATTTACCGGCAGTCAGACTGTTGAGAAACAAAGATGTGCTGTGGTAGTGCTACATAACAAAAGTATCCTGAAATACTGCTAAATAGGATGAGAGGTTTATATATATATATTAGTGGTGGGCCGTTATCGGCGTTAATGTGCTGCATTAAGGTGAGTCTCTTATCGTGCGATAAAAGAAATATCGCCGTTAATCTATTCTCAAAGTTGGGTTGGGAGATGGGTGTATACTAGGCGAGCTATGATGACTTTCACCTATTTTTGCGCAGATGTATACCTAGCTGAATCTGTAGAGGGCGAGAACGAGTCTTTAAACCTGTATGTATGCCTACTGTGAAATTACCACATCAAACGTGACATGCTAACATGGATGCAGCTAAGATGCCGCTGGGTTTGCTTCAGGGAATTTTTTTTTTTTTTTAAAGAAGCTTCCCAATGGAAACCTTGACAAGATGCACGCCTGTTTCACACATAATCCGTCTGCATTGCGTATGCAGTCCGTGTGCGTAACGTATGTGGTGCTGAAGCAGCACGGACTCATAATCGATGTGCTTTCACACAGGACGCGATTGCAGTCCGCTACTCAGTACATAAACGATTGCTGCACTGCTGCAGACGCAATGCTCCTGGAACGCACTGACGGACCACAACAGCGTGAACGCTGGAACCCGTTAACATGGGTGCGTAAAAAAAACTACGAAATGCATACGCACTGCAGACGGAGTATGTGTGAAACAGGCATAAGGTTGTTTGCACCTTGTGCAATGTGGAATTCATTTACAGCTTTCTCAAGCAGTTTGTGATGCATTTTGGAAACAGTAGATGAGCCCCTGGTCTAATGCACCACCTGGTTTGAGAAACCCGTTCTTGAAAACTTAACGTTACTTTTAGTCATCATTTTTATTTGGGTAGCACACATATTCTGAATGCCTTCGGCAAAATTCAAATGAGCCATTTTAATCTAGATGAATCTAGATTAATTCCAAGATTACAGTGAGATTAATCTAAATTTAAAGAATTAATCTATGCCCACCACTAATATATATATATTACCTACTACGTAGGTTAACTTGGGGAAAATCAGTTTGCTTTGTAATGGAATACATAATCAGATATTCAGTGTTTGGATTAAATACTTTTTACAAGTGTTTTTGGGTTTCTACTTCTACAGTACTCTCCGGAATAATTTGTATAGTTAGCTGACATCATTCTAATTTAGTAGATTGTGGTCATTAGGAGTTAATAATAAGCTTTACAGAATCACACTTATAATTGCACTTCTTTCTGATCATTAACAACTGCAAACAATTAATGGCATTGTTTAGTCAGTACCCTGGGCAATTGCTAATTATTAATCAATGCTTTCATATGAGCATGGTTAATTGCATTAGTCATAAATCATAACCTTTTATTTTCTACCATGAAGAACCAGACTTTTTTCTCTCTCTCAAGGGTTTTGTTTGCACATTTTCCACAGAGATCTAGGATTCTTCAAATAATTGTATATTATGATTTCTTTTTTTTTTTCTTTTTTTTTTGTAAATAAGACTAATGGCAGATTTCAGTAAACAAGGCAGCAATGCGCACAAATTGATTAACACAATGAAATCCTTTTAATTATCAAAAGTTCATTCACAGAACTGAGGCCCACAGTGTTCATCTAGAGGCGGTGTTTCTTATCGTCTGAAGCCGGTACTCTTTTTCTGCTTTTCAGCTCTTTTGTTGAGGAGAAAAATCTATTTAAGTGGCTGAAGCTCTGACACAAAGCAAGAGCAGAAAGCTGTAGAATCTGCTGGCTTAATTGATTATTTGCGCAGAGCTGTATATCAGCGAGGTGCAGCATACCCTTGGGAAATAATGTAAAACAGATAACAAGATCAAATGTGGAAGACTTGCTTTCTACTGCCAGCTTTATTAATCTGTTTCTCTCTTAGTCAAAATGGCTTTTTTCCCCTCTACTCCATGCAGGTTTTCGCATTAAGGCAAGTTACGCCTCTTTGTCCCAAGTAGAATAAAAGCTACAGCTGAGGGAGGTTTTATGAAGCTGTTTTGATTTGAAAGAATATGGGTGGCTCATGATTTCAACATTAACTGAGCATTTGAGCTGCAAGCGTCCGTGTGGCAGGAAAATTGAAAGGGTTTAGCTCTGTTTTGGCTTGCTTTTTAAGAATTAGAACTGGAATTATTCAGTGGCAAGAGGTTTTAGAGACTTAATTTACTTTAAAACCGAGCTGTAAGGAAATCTGCGGAATCACACATGTTTGTATTTTGGCCTTAAAGGATCAGGCTTGTAGAAAATACAAAAGACTCCCTTGCTTGCTGCAGTAATTTTTGGATTGCAGATTTACACCAGTGAAACAGCCGCAATACACTTGTATACATGGCCTTGTAGGTTCTCTCTTTATAGCCGAGATGCTGTGAGTGTTTGTATTAAATCCAAATCAAACCAAGTGTTCTCTTATTCCACATTCTCCCATACTGCATTTACATAATAAAAATTGCATAGCAGTCTCGCAATCTACTAGACATCCTTCCTCAAACATCTCTCTAAGCCATTTCCAACTCTGTAAACTGATTTGTTTTTCTTATTCATGGGGTCTAGCGGCACATCAGACATGACTGTAATTGCCTTGCTCTCACCAGGGAGCTTCTTGTTTCTCATTCTGAAGTTTATTCTCTATTTCATGTCACCAAGGCAAAGAGAAAGACTGCACCCTGGGAGAAATGACACTCTCTCCGTCACCAAGAGGAGAGTGAAAAGATAAGAACGGTAGATAAATATCTGCAAATGTGCAGCTCGAAATGATGCTCGCCCATGTTCTCATTTTAAAATAAATGGGTGTTTATAAGTACACTTCCTATGGGTTTGGTCAAACTGTGGCAGTTCGCAAAAGCGAACGCAGCGTAATGCACTAACAATTCCATGTTAGTCAGAGGGACCAGCAGGGTTGCGTCTGTTTTTATGAAATCAACTCTTGGGATTACTCCTCTCGTTCTCTAATTGAGCTGCTTCATTTAGCATGGCGGTAATGCTCTAAATGGCCAGTTTATATTGACTGCAAAAAGGGCTGCTCACCCCAGGAGGTATCTACAGAGCGGCAGGAAGTGGGAATGAACCGAAGGTTATGTACGTCAGCCCTCCTTCAAATGAGATCCTCGGCAGCTGTGGATGGTTCTGTTTCTTCTTGTAATTTTAGCTCTTCCAGAATCAGACCCTGTCAGGTATAATTACGTAATAGATGAAGGTACCAGGCAACTAAATCTGTAGCTTTGTTCTGGAAAGAAATGCAGTTATTATACGAGTTTTAGGTTTCAGAGCTCAGAACGTTTGTTTTTTTTTATGTCAACAAACGCCTTCCTCTGCATCCATGAAAGGAGGAGGGATAATGTCAGCTCAGCTTAGTACATTTCTAATGAATGTTTTATTTTCTGCCCGAGGTTGCGTCTGAAGTGTTTGGACACTTGGAGATTTGAGGGGGTGGAAGAATACCTGGGAAATGCAGACAGTTTTGCAACAAGATATTTGGAAAAATTTATAGTGCCATTTTAACCTTCTGACTGCTTAGTTCAGGAAAACAACTTTGTTGAATTTTTTTTTTTCTTCTTTTTCTTTTGTTACATTGACGTTACAAGAATCCACCTGCATGTTTCAAAATGCTAAATGGTTTGAACTGGAAAAGTTAAAAGGCAGCCACAAGAAAGTGAAACGTGCAGTACAGCTATCAGTTTGGCGACATGCTTTTCTGCTGTCTGTTGTCTTGTAATGAGTTGGATTAAAAAGTTAAAGTGTTCTATGAATGACAATAAGTGCATATTATATATTTAGATACTGACATTTTCTGCAGTATACAAATGGTACCAATAATGCAGTTTGTCATTAAGTACAAATGCACAGCATTTTCTTTTGTCTTGAATAAAAGTTTCTTTGACAAGGAAGAATTAGACTATTAAATATATATTTAAAAAAATGCATTTAAGATGTATTATGTACACTACCATTAGAAAGTCTGAGGTCAGTCAGATTTTTAATATGCTTTTGAAAGAAGTCTCTCAAGCTCACCAAAGCTGCATTACTTGATCAAAAATACAGTAAAATGTATATTGTGAAAGATTATTACTATTTAAAATAACTGTTTCTATTTGAATATATTTTAAAATATAATTTATGTCTGTGATGCGAAGCTGAATTTTTTAGCAGCCAATGCTCCAGTCTTCAGTGTAACTTGATCCTTCAGAAATAATTATGACATGCTTATTTGCTACTCAAGAAAAACAGTTGAGCAGTTGAGTTTTTATTTACTATTCACTGTCTATTTAATGTCATGTATTTTGATCAAATTAAAGTATTCTTGCTGCATTAATGTATTATTGTATGTTCAAGTATTTATTTCTTCAAAAAAGACCCCAAATCTTTGCTTGATAGCGTATAATAAAACCCCACATCTGTAGTCTTAATGTGTTCACTACTTTTTAAGTACAAGCAAGAATAGAATTTTGGTTTGACAATCCCCAGTTGTAACAGGTTGGCAGAGGGCAGAATCGATATGCATCTGGTTATGGGATCGGCTGTAAAGTTATTTTGTATTCCATTAGTAGTCTAAGGTGCTTAGCAGTAGTCATTAAAAAGGCTGATACATGAAAGCCTTCCAAAACACCTGCGTCCTTCTTTCTATTCTTGGATTACTCTGTGCAATTTGAGGTTAAAAATAAAACTGAATTGTTTTTTTTTTCTATTTCAAAAACATTCACTCCAACTATGTATCATCAGATGAAGACAGCTGAAACTGAAGTGGCATTTTTCATCATTCTTCGTACTTGAAGCACAGACCTCAAAAAGGGCAAAACAAAAGCACTTACAGGGTTCATACTTTGCTAATGTCTGGTGAGCATGGTTGAGATATTAACCTCACAGTGTGTTCTTCGGCTGAAGTCTGTATTATACCTACATTGTTGTCAGGTTAATTACTGTGCTTAGAGGCACACAAGCCTGCTGCTTATTTTTAGTGTGACCTAAGAGTAAATGCCCTGTCTTATATGGAAAAAGAAGTGCTTCTCTGATTGCTGCACAGCCAGAAATCGGTGGCAGTTTCTCCGGAATAATAAAGACATGATCCTTTTAGGCAGCTGCACTTCATTTTTACCGTCAAGTTTTCACATCTGAAATATTTTTATTTAAAAGGAGACCCTGGAAATTCCACATCAGAACTGTACTTTTATCAGGGTTATGGAAAATTTAGAATTGAAAAATTGTCTCCCAATCACTTAAACCATGATTATGAATTGGCAAGAAGTTGAATTTGTATGACAAAATGGGAAATCTACTGAATTGCAATTCAAAGACAATGAAAACAGCAGTCTGAGAAATGCATAGCATATTTTTAGCCTATTAATGATACATCCTGATGTAGCATTTTATCTTTGTTTCTATCAGATTCCATCATGAGACTGGTGTTGAAGTACTTGGACAAGATGAGATGTTTCCGGAAACGTTCCACCATTCCTTTTCTGGTGGCACTCATTACCTTCCTGCTCTTCATAAACCTCTACATCGAGGATGGCTACGTTCTGGTGAGTTTGTTTACCTGTTGAAATCCAGCAGGTAAATTACAGAGGCCAATTTATTTACAACATCAGTGGAGCAGATAACAAGACAATAGTAGGCTTCACAACAACTTGGCTACTGTTGTTGCATGTGATATAGCATGAATTATCTCTGTGCTGAATAGTTATTTTGTTTATATGCTTTAATTACCAAAGGTTGCGTGTAAGGCTGCTGGTGCCGTGCTGCGCATGTATAATTATCAGAGCTCACACTGGAGCCTATTTAAAATTTCATGATGTAGAGGCAGTCCAAATGCAAGAGACAAATGTATTATTCATAAGGCCAACTTTATGATCAAAACTTTGTGATCATAGCATGTCGCGTGTGTTTGTCTGTTGAATTATTAAAAAATCTGTACCCATTTTGACTAAGTCACTGTTCCAAATAACACCCATTTAATTGAAATATAAACACCATCACAGCCAGGAAGAATTTTGTAAAGTGTGATCTGTTCATGTGTGGTAAAAAAAGACATTGAAGTATAGCAAGGATGCTATAATTTAATACAAGATAAGTTATTTAAAAAGTTGAGTGAGTAATATTGTGTGTACAATTAATTATAATAAAAAAAGGCCATCATTTACATTTAATGAGATTATACAAAAGTGTGCAAGAATATTGCCAAATCTAAAAATAATGGTCTGCAGCTTAATCTTAAAGATGCAAAAGGAATCGTGGCATATCGTGTACATATAATCCTGTCTTAGACATTTTTTCTTGCTTTATTAAGGCTCATTGAAATGTTGTGACAGACTTTTTACTTACATTGGACTTGTGACAATATTTAGACTTGGATCTTGGATGTCATGTGTTTCAGGAGGAAGACAAACGTCAGTTACGAGAAACCTCAATGCATCCGCTGAACTCAGAGCATTATGTTCATACATTTAAAGAAATCACCAATTTTTCTGGAACGATCAACGTGACTTATCGGTACCTCGCTGGAACACCTTTACCTCGAAAGAGTAAGACTTAAGTCCTTTGTACACTTTAACAGTGCACACGGTTTAAAAAAATAAATGATTTATCAAAAAAAAAATATGTACAATGTGCAAAACTGCACAACTGTATAATTTATGATCAAGCATTTCGAGTTGTGCATTTATGTATATATTTAATTATTTATCTGTGTTCTTCTGTATATGTATGTTTAGGCACACACACACACCCCTATATATACATATACTGCACACGAGAAGGCACACAAAAAATGACAATTACATATTACATCATTTTGCTTTAGGTAAATGTATATTGTTTTAGTAATATTTGTATATTCCTCACTGGACTGCATAACAAAATTGATTAAGATTAAAAGTTATTATTGATTAAGAACTTTTTTAGTTTTAACTTTTATCAGTTCAAGGCATAGATTCTCTTCCTCCATAATTTTTCATGTACTTTTGCAGAGTATCTCACCATTGGATTGTCGTCTGTGAAAAGAAAGCGAGGAAACTACCTGCTGGAGACCATCAAGTCTATTTTTGACCAATCTAGTTACGAGGAGCTCAAAGAGATTGTTGTGGTTGTCCACTTGGCAGACTTTGACCTGGCATGGTGCGAGAGCCTAGTTCATGAAATCTCAAGGAAGTTCGGCCACCATATCATTGCAGGACGGCTGCTAGTTATCCATGCACCTGAGGAATACTACCCATCCCTGGATGGGTTGAAGAGAAACTACAATGATCCGGAGGATAGGGTACGCTTCCGTTCCAAACAGAATGTAGATTATGCATTTCTGCTAAACTTCTGCACCAACCTGTCAGATTTCTACATGATGTTGGAGGACGATGTGCGCTGCTCTCGAAACTTTCTCACCGCCCTAAAGAAAGTGGTAGCTTCTAGGGAGGGATCGTATTGGGTGATGCTGGAATTCTCCAAACTGGGCTACATAGGGAAGCTGTACCACTCACGAGACCTTCCAAGACTTGCCCATTTCTTGCTCATGTTCTATCAGGAGATGCCTTGCGATTGGCTTCTTATCCACTTCCGAGGCCTACTGGCTCAGAAGGATGCGATTCGCTTCAAGCCTTCCCTTTTTCAACACATGGGCTACTATTCCTCTTATAAAGGGGCAGAAAACAAACTTAAGGATGATGACTTTGAAGAAGACTCCCTTGATATCCCAGACAACCCACCTGCCAGTTTGTACACAAACATAAATGTTTTTGAGAGCTATGATGCTGCCAAAGCTTACAGTAGTGTGGATGAGTACTTTTGGGGCAAGGCTCCATCCACTGGGGACTTTTATGTAATAGTGTTCAACAAGGCAACAAAAATCAGCAAAATCAAGATCATCACGGGAACGGATGATCGGCAGAATGATATTTTGCATCACGGAGCTCTGGAAGTGGGGGAGAAATTAGTAGGAACTAAAAAGGGAAGGCAGTGCTCCTCTTATATAACTTTAGGGGAGTTTAAAAATGGAAACATTGAGGTTCAAGATGTGGACCACAAGATAGCGTTTGATATTGAGTGTGTTCGCATTGTGGTAACAGCAAGTCAGAAAGAATGGCTTATCATAAGAAGCATAAGCCTCTGGACTATTCAAGGTGCCGGTCAATGAGAACTTTTTTGAACCGTAGCTAAAGGCACAAGTATCTGTTTATTTATCTTTTTTATTTATTTCTGCAATTTATAAATTATTTATTCACCTGAGAAATTGACCTTTATTTATTCAAATTTATTCAGACTAATTTAAAGGCAGTACAATATTTGACACATCTAAGGCATTTCAGTTAATTCCAAACATGAACGATTCAGACAATAAAGATACATATATATATATAATATATATAAAAACATTAAGAGTACTTATTTGTTTCCCTCGTTTTTCATTATTAATTCATAATGTGTACTCCTCAACAAAGAACTCTGAGAAGCTACTCTGTTTTGACTCTTCTTTGGCCAAGGTGTACACTGCACTTTTTGCCCCTTATTTTCCTTAAACCAGACCTATTTATATCATTTTTATTTAGATTAATTTTAACAACTTTTATTAAATGTTTTTCTTGCTTGAAGCAGAGATCTATTAAGGTTTACAAAAGAAAAAAATATTTCCCATTGAAGTAAGATAAACTTAAATTGAGATGTTCCTGATAAACAACTCTTAATGTCTTGCATAATTTTGCTTTAAGTAAATGTGTCCTTCTTATATATATATATATAAGCAATGATTTTTCACAGTGAATCTGTTTTCCATATTTTAACAAACAGGCATCTCCAATTATAGTTACTGAAAAAGTTGCTTGAAACTGAATTATAAGCACTTCATTTGAGTTAAGTTATTTAATTTTTTTGGTTTGTTTACTCTTCTATACCTCTAAAATATTTGCTTATCCTGCTCTCCTTTCTGCCAAGTACACAGGGTCAATGTTGTCTTGAATATACAATGTATTGTGGCATGAATCTACTCCGCAACATTTCCTGTTATCTCCACACTGAATAATAGCAGAAATGTTATTCAATCAATCCTGGGCCAAAAGGGTCTCTTTAGTAGAGTTTTGTTTTGTTTGTGCATTTCTTCAGAGGCATGGACTGGGACAGTGTGGCTATTTGCCCATCTTCTGAAGTGTTGTGAATGGACAGTACAGTGAGAAATGAGGTAAACCTCCTTCCCCTTTTCAGTATTTTCCTCCTATCTTTTGCGCAGTGCAATTTTACCAGGGTAAACTGAATTTTGTTCGACTCATTCCCCCATAAAATGACACCAGCAAAAACCACCCTAGAGCAGACCGTTCTCATAGCAAACCCTGGCTGTAATTGTTGGACGCTCCATTTAAATGCAGTTTTCTGTCATTGTGTGAGTGTATGCTCTATACACCATATCTGTCACTATGAGTATTTGTTTACTCTGTTTACCAAATCACTTTTCCACAAGATGTTTTGAGAGACATTAAAACTTGGTTTCGCAACCATCTAATTACTCCGTCAGAGTGTGCATGTCACATGAATAATGCAATAATAAGACAACTGTTTACATGACTCTGTGATGTTGCAGAATGTGTTTATCTCCTGTTTTTCTTTCTTTATTTATTTTCCCCATGAAAACAACTGATTTTCTTTGGTCTATTATCATACTGCAGTTCACACGTGTGTAGTAGTTCACTGGATCATAAAAATAATCTGTACTTTGCATGATTTTTGCAGTTGTCTTTTCCAACACCCAAGATACAAAATGTACACTACATTAAGAAGTGCTTTGCACAAACTTATGTCAAAAGTTAACTCTGCCATAGTTATCAAGAAGCCATTACTACCACTATTTCTCAGGCTAGAAATGTGTTACATTGCATTCATTTCTTTCCCAAGTCAGAACTGCATTGTTTCTTTGTCACTGTTTTATTCAGCTTACTGGACGTGAATACCTCTTGCTCAATTGTATTTGTGAATGGATGCATTTCAGACTTTTATGGCTATTTAATGTCACAGTATGTTTTCAATAGTTTTCTAATGCTTTCTTGTGAGCAAAGCACAGGTCCTTTTTTTAAACAGCCAGCTAAACCTTAGGGCTGGGTGAGTAATGAAATGTTACAAATGAAAATATTGGAAGGTTTTGTCTTCCTAATAAAACAACTGACTAAATCATTGTTCATGCATGAGCTAAGAAAGAATGCCGCAGTGTTAGTACGCCTGTCGGTTTTAGGCTTTATGACTTGTTTTCAAGTGTCTTCTCTGAACTTGACTGGCTTTGTACTGTACTTGATTTGTAATTTAACTGTACTTATACTACATTACAACAACGGACATCTTACGTATCGTGCTGCATAGGTGAAGAGAATGTGTTATGATGTACAGTATGTTGTATTTCTCCCACACTGTTTGTCACATGGTACTGTAACTATATTGTAAAATTACATATATTTTTTTACATTTATCATTAGAACTGTTTGCCTTGTATATTGTACCTAAATATACATTGACTCAAGTGATGAGTTGACTAAAATGAATGCCATTTCATCATTGAAAATCCAGAGATTGTAAGGAAAAACACTTCTGGGGAAACAAAATTCTTTTTTTGTAGAGGTCTAAATAAATTTGCATGCAGATGAACACATCTCTCCTGCAGTAATCTGGCTGGACGCACAGTATAAGCCAGCTTGGATACATTTGAATATTCTCTGCCTTATAAGTTCCTAGGCCTGCTTTTGTGTCTATGCAGGTGAACACAAGTTCAAACAAGCCACACTATTCAGAAATCCCTTACTGCTGTGGAAATAAACATTAGCTTGTGTGATAAAGTGTATAAAGGAATTTTAGAGTCTTGAAATGATCACAGATGTCAGTGGATTCTATCAAACCATGGCCCAAAGCAGTAGCTGCCTCATGCATTATTTATTTGTTTATTCATATGCTTTGTGTCATGTTTATACATTCATAATGAATTTACAATGCTTAGGCTATATTTTGGCTGGATTTTCTGTTTCTATTCCGCAGTATATTACTTCATCATACAGTGTTTTGTAGAAACACAGGATTTTCTCTTAAATTATTTTGGTTGTTGCACAAGTTAAAAACAAAGGTAAACAAGGAAATATAAATTATACACATTGCCATGGTATAACAAATACTTCCCTGAGGAAATATTTCCAATTGCTGTATTCTCCCTCCAAGTTAGTCTGTAAGTGTTGCTCTTATGATTAGTGTCAAGGATTTTGCAACATAGTTGCTGATAGATTTCAGACTTCGGATGGATGCGACTGCAAAGTCCTTAACTGATGGATTGTGACATATTGTCATATCTGTTTCATATCCAAACAAAGCTTTTACAGGTTTGGAATAACATGGGGGTAAGTGATTAATGGCAATATTTTAATTTTGGGGTGGAGTGTCCCTTTGAATTGATTGTGAAATTGATTGCATGACAGACTATTCCAATTTTGTATTGGGCCTTGATGTCCAAGATCAAATCTGGCTCTTGAAACCAGTTCAGTTAGGTGCACTTATGGTACAGATCATGGTGGAAACTCGTTCCTTTGCAGTAATTCTTTCTTTCTTTCCTATTGTTTTTAAAATTTTCCCCTCTCCACAAAACATTTGAAATCAATTTAAGTATCGCGTAGGCTCTTTGAGATGTCAATCACAATCAATAACAGCTATTGTGAATCACCCCAGTGAAGCAGACTCTCAGTAAGTAATGCACATTTCATAGAAATTTCATCAAAGTTATTACTTTTTGCTCTCACATTTTGATCAAGTACTACATGTATTTTACAGACAAAGGTTTTCAAAGAAAATAATAAAAGTAAAACTGAAAATTGTTTTTACAGCACTTAGCAAATTCTTTTCTTGTATAATGAAATTAATTTTTACCATGATAAATGATGGGTACGGTAGGAGAGACTGCAGGCAACTGTAACATGCTTAACTTCAGTCACAAATAAACCAGTGATGAAACTTAATTCAGCAGATGAAAAATCCTTGAAAAGGAATGTTTTGTGAGAATATTTCAGCAAAAAAGTGATGTATGAAAATTTATTTGCTTAATTTTTCCACAATATTTTTGGATGATTGTGAATTTTAACTATGTATTACTTTTCAAGTTATCATCAAATCATTCATTTTTTAAGCCTTTTTACTGTTACAGTTTCCTTTGTAACATATTCTTGTTTTTCATACCAAAGGATTGCAAGTAAATTGTCAAAAATCTGTTCTTTATGAAGGATAATATTACAATTGTCTTCTTTATAATTCATGTTTCTACATAATTCAATTATGTATACATGAACAACTATCTCAAATGATCCTTACATTAAGTTAACACTGAGTGTTCCCTAGAAGGCCTATTTTTGTTGCAGACCCAGCAATTTCCACAATTTCAGTACAGAAAATCTGAGGCTACAGCAGCACTGCCCTTCAAAGTGGAGTGGAACTAATGCTGAGGTGAGTCCATATGGCAGGCGAGATATGTGGGAAACCGTAGCTAATATGCATTTTAAAAGGTGTCAGAATGGTCCAGAAAAACCAATATGCCATAATAACTCCTGGCCCCGCGCAGAGCATCACCCAATCGATTCAAGGTTTCCATGGCAGCCAGTCTGCGTAAATAAGGTACCAAACCATACAATCAGATGATGCGAATCTGAAGCGGAGAGGCTTCTCATATCATATTCCCAAATGATCTGCTGTGCACAGGATCTCTCACGCCATCTGATTCCCAGGAAAAATCATTATGGATGTTAATACCTTCAGTGAGGCAGGCAGAATATAAAAGGCAGGGAGTGGGAACCAATCGATTGTTTTTTACTCAAAAAGTTCAGCTGAGTTTCATATGAAAGTAATTCCACTTCGATCTGTCTCAAACTGCAAGCTGATTAAGCCCCAGAGCTCTACAGTGAAACTATAGATTTATCAGTACCTCAATATTACACCGTTAATGGGACAGCATGGGGGTTGAATTTGGAATAGAAGAAATATTTCTGGCAGAGCTTTGGCATGAAAGATGTGTCGCTTTAAGATAGAAATATTTGCACATTTGCTTCAGGGAAGTAGAAGAGCTAATAAAAGCTTTTAAATAGTTGACCCCTTTTAGGGATTGAAAAGCATTTACATCAAATCACTTAAACATTTGTGATTGAGCTATAAGAAGGATAAACGCGGGCAAACATTGCACAAACCCTAAGTGTGTTACTGCAATTGCCTTAACACAAGTTCCTTGATGAAACCATGATTGACAACAAAAAAAGTATTAAACAGTTTTACCGCATTGAAAGCATTTCAAAGTAAAATGCCTGCAGTGCTTGAGGTTTATTCACGCCTGCAAGCCAAGAATTTTTCAAATATTACCCTTAGATGAAATTGCGGATGACAGGTGTGGAGGAAAAATATGTTGAAACGTGTGAATTATGTGTTTTTATTCAGTTCTATTGAACCCAACACCTCACTTATCTCCAGTGACTTGGTTTACCACCAATCTGTGAATATTTTAAGCCATTTGTGGTAGAATGGTAGCTGCAGGAAATCAGAGATTACATAGCAATTAAATAAACACAAAAAAAACTGCTAACCATTAACTTTTAAATAGCTTGTCTGTAAAATATAGTCTCCACTTAATAGCTGTCCTGCCCCTATAAAGAAATCAAGGCATGATTGTAATTGTATTTGATCTGTTTTGTGTTGCAACATCCAAATCCAACAAAGGAATCCTGGCATGTATATGGGTTTTTGAATGGTTTAAGGGCCTAGTGATATGGATGTCAGAGAAAGACGTGATGAAGAGAATGGAAAAGAAAAGCATGAACAGATTGATGGGTAAACAAAGGAGCATAAAAAGTTGTTCCCCAAGGAGCGGAGGAGCTCAAAACAGAGATGTGGGTGATGAATGGCTTGTAATAAGCCGGTGACTGTCTGACGGCCACTGATCTAAGGTCCCTTTGCGATTAGATGCTCTCACGCTCACGGGGAATCTGCGATGACAAGGATGTGATCTGTGTGTTGATGTGTTTGGGGGCTGGTGTGTCATTGTGAAACAAACTGTCGCTGAGACAGAAGGGCCACGTTCTGTCAAACCACGTCTGCACTCCTATTTTAAAGAACAAACATGCTACATAAACTTGATGGAACAATATGGAGATCTGGGCCTTTTGGACCCGTTAAAGTCAGCATGAAATGAAACAACACAGTCTATGCATGTTGTAGATATCATTGTGAACATTTCATCCATGCATATATTTAATTTTCTAAAAATGTTTTGACCTTGCAATGTTTATTCAAAATGGCATCAACTGGACATCTCTGTTGACATTTGCAGGATGTCTCCAATCATTTATTCTGTTTAAACTTCACCCTTGCAAGTTTGCGTTCATCTTACTTCAGTTTTGAGTACAATGTCCAAAACACTCAAAACATTGGATCTGCGTAGAACCAATTTCAAATACTTTTTATTTTTATACTTGGATGCACGTCACAGTATGAAAGAAAAGATCTGCCATTGGCCATCTGACTGGCATATAAAGCTGCCAATCATCATTTGTTTTATTCAGAATCATGCTTAGGGACGTGAAAATTTTAAGTCGATGTCCCTGCAAGAACATCTCCTTAAGTCCTCAAGAGTCTATCATGTCATTGTCACAGTTGTAAACACAACCACTTTCTTCTTCCATTAAAGCTGAAGTAGGTAACTTTTGTAAAAATGTATTTGTGAAACCATCCATTATGTCCTGACAGTAGAATATGAGATAGATAATCCTTGAAAAAATCAAGCTCCTCTGGCTCCTCCCAGTGGCCCTAATGCCATTTGCAGAAATTCATCCACTCCCGGTAAGAAACAACCAATCAGAGCTGTGGTCCGTAACTTTTTTTTGTGTTAAAGATTTACAAAATGTATATAATAAGCGAGTACACCATGAATCCATTTTCCAAACCGTGTTTTTAGCCTTTCCTGAATCATTAGGGTCCATCTATAATAAGTGTTTATATTCGGACTATTTTAGATTGCTTCGGGGGTACCGCAGCGGAGTAACCCAGTACTGTTGTGATTCTTCATTGACATAAACAGAGAGAAGTAGCTCCGGCTACAATGTTCTTCCACAAGACACAAGCAGTTCTGTTTATTAACCGCTAGAGCGTCAAAAGTTACCGACTGCAGCTTTAAGGGGTTGGCCTCACAACGGTTTTGTTTCCAGGCAGAAATCCTGTAGAATTCAACCAATCAGATCACTGCCGAAATATTTCCCATTCTGTGTGCTTTATGTTTCTGACATTCAGTCAAAGGTCTATGGGCACGAGGCTTAGACTAAAGGGACAGCTAACCTATAAAATAACAATTCTGTGATCATTCAACTCACACTCATGTCATTCTAAACTTGTATGACTTTCTTTCTTTTGCAGAACACAAAAACGTTTTACCCCACAATATAATAGTTTGTGTAAAATGGGTGCACTATCCCTTTAAGATGTGGGTGCAGAATTACAATTCCATGTATCACTGACCAAGCTCTGTGCAACAGAGCTGTGCCATTTTTATAGACAATCCTGAGTCAATTACAGCATGGATGCAAGTGGTTTAGATGAATCCGGAGGGGAGGAGGATAAACCTGGAGTAAAACAAGACCTGTAGTCCCTGTCCGATAAGAACAAAGGATCCGTCTAATGGCAATCATTAGCTGGTTAGCACACTCCTTACACTGATAAGCAGGTGTTCACCTGTGGGCCCAGAGACACAATGCCACAGGTGTTGGAATGGACCAATTCTGGCTATGCTTACTGTCCCGTGGGCCACGGTGGTTTAATATCCCATCACTGCAATGCACCAAGGTAGAGACCCACATCTGGCTCTTCTTAGCTGCTGTCACATATCATGCTAGGGGCGTTGGAACCAGATCTACCCTCATCCAATAATTAGTCTCATTTATCCTGCTGGTCCCCTCAGAGTGTTGCTCTGGGCTCCTGCCTGCTCCTCTGCACCGCTTTCATCAGTAAACCATTAAAGTTTCATAAGTATTAACTACTGTCTGATGACACTCTCCCTCAATGGAGCAGCTTTATGAAACGGATGGTGCCCATCACTCTGCAGCAGTTGATAGATCCCGCTGCTGCCTGTGCCAGAGAGAACAGACATGAGATTTTGTGAGAGGGATATGATTGTAGAACTGATTGCAAATGGACTCTAAAATAAAGGCCCTGAAATGGGTTTCGCCATTTCAGTGATAGAAGAATCTTACATTATTTGGTACACCTATCTCTATATTGTACGTACTAATGTTTTCACAAATATGCTGTTATTGTAAAATTGGTTGAACCTAAAATGTTGCAAAGAACCTTTGAAGAATCTTTATTTAAATGTGTGGAGACATAAATGCATCTGTTTTAAAGGTTGATTAACCTGTCCAGTGTAGAAGTTGAGAACAGAAAAAAAAACTTACAGTGAAGTATGCTCAGTTGCTAATGCTCAGTATGCCAATTGGTGCAGAATAATTTGCTTTTGTAAAAAAATATGAAGACAAATGTGACCCATGCTGGCATAATGAGTAGGAATGCGCACATGCTAATTTTGAGCTTCAGGCAAAGAGAGTGAAAGAAATGTTGATTTTAGTCGATTTTGAGGTTTTCACAAAAATGAGTTCATTAAGCCCTCATCTTAGCGATCCCAATACTCCAAATAATTTTAGATGTTTAATTGCCTTTATTTGTACATTTTCTGAGAGGAGTACCTTTTCTCTGCTCGTTTCTCATGCTGACTGTCATCCGAAGCACGTGCATAAAGAGCTTCCCACTGCACATGATCCCGATAAATAGGCCTACACATACTCAGAATTACAGTATTTAAGTATACATGCAAACATAATCTTATGTCATAAGTGAACAGTTAGGGAACTGTTGGGAAAAAAACATCTGATGTGTAACATTATATTAGATCAAAGCTTTACATGCTTTACTATATAGGCCGTCTGTCTCATTAATGTTAATCTAATCTAATAAAAGAAAAGAGGGAATCACTTGCTGCTCTTGATTGAACTGCTTTTGTAGTAAAATAATCCATTTATTTGTAATTAACACGCTAAAGGGATTTTTACATTTGATTATTTGTTTTTCTTCAATGCTTTTATGTAAAATGAAAAATTGCAATGAATTGTTTCTTTCTTATATTTGTTCTACAGTTTTTTTGTTTGTTTGTTTGTTCATTTGCATTTGTTCTCATTTATAATAACAAAGATAATATATTAATTAATATTAATATAATATAATAATATAAAAGGAGGAAAAGATGCAGTGTTTCGCTGTGATTTTGCTTTAGAACATTCATAAAACTTTACTGACTCTATCGACTTGATTCCAACAAATCATACATAAAGTACATACAAAAATAACTTACGTGTTTTGGTTTAGGTATGAGGATGTATACATAATTGTTGTTTATAATTATATATTTTAGCTCTACTTGTACTTGGATATTTTTATGTTATTTTGCTAGGTTGTGTCACTAATATGGTGGTAGTGTTTATTTTGGTCATGTTTCTTCCATTTTTGGTCTTTGCAGGCTTTTGAGTTAGTCCAGTGCTTAAGAAGTGCTGTTGCATTTTATTAATAAAGTGTTAATTGGTTAAATTAATTTGATGAGTTAAAGCAATGGAAACACATAACTTTTTGCAGAATGCATAGTGTTTTTGGTAGCCAGTGTTTGTAATTCAATTATGTTTGTTATGGAGAGTGTTGAATTTTTTGTATTATGTTCATTGAAAAAAAACAACTTTAAGATGATTCAACTATTTTGCCCTTAGTTGAATAAACTCATAAACTCATAAAATTTTAAGTTGACGTATATTTTTTTTAAAAATATGTGGCTTATAATATGAATCTGTGTTACTGTACATATAACTTTAAGCCAGTATGGAAAGTGTTAAGGATCAGTTTGCAAGCAATGAGCCATTAGCCAAGAAATTAATCAATGTTCTCTCTGTGAGTGTGTAAACAGTACACCAAACAAATTGTCCTCGCTATTATGAAAATATTATACATCCATTACATTTGCAACCTTGTAAAATAATAATATTTGGGAAAGTTCAATACACTGTATAACAATAGCAGAATTATCCTGATATTTGCTGAAGTGGCACGGCTCCTCTTCAAAGTCTGTTAGATGATGAGAGGATGTGTTTTTGATGATGATTGAAAGAGCTAATGTACTCATGTGCTGTCTGTCTTCTGTTGTCATAGCGGACCCCTTTGCTCTCTGTCTCCTATTACTGCACTGTCCCTCTCCATTGTAACAGCCTTAATTATAGATTAATGGCAGGGTTTTCCCTGCATGTAGTGTGGAGATAACTCTTTTCCCTAGGCACGTCTTTAAAAGCATTGCACTGCTGGGAGCATTAAAAACGAAAGAGACTGCGGTGCTGCGGAGAACAAAGGCACTCTGGCCTATCCCCTCTCCCACTTTCCCATTGCAAGCTATGTAATAACTGAGTGCAGGCCTTGAAAATAGAGGTGAGATGTTTACGGTAGTCATTTCAATTTTGGCAGCCAAAGAGATGCAATCAGCTCATTTAAAAGCCTGCTTAGTGGCTACCTTTCTTTCCTCCCATGTGACAATTACTGCCGCCTTCTCCATCAGGCTCTTAATGGCTCTGCTTGGAGCCTGTCGAAGACCATCAGGCTTCTTTCTTCCTTTTCTAGAGGGAGCTTTAAAAAGAGCCAACACAGGAGAAGAACAAATTGGATAAGTTTGCTTTTTCGGTGGAAATGTTGCTTTTTCCTCTGCCATTCAGTGTCAACGGGTGTACTTAATGACATTAGTTTCTTTGCTTTTCAGGGTTTTTATATTTCTTTGTAGAATGTGTCATTACTTTAAAGTAAGATACATAAAAATGTGAAAGTTCTAGCTATCCCACACATAATCCAAACTCTTGACAATACTTTTTCTTATCATGGCCAAGAACCACCTACTTGTCAGAAAGAGACTGTATGACCCAAGAAACATGTAGACTTTGTAATGAGACTTTATTTCCACAGAGGTGGGGGGGGATGCATATTATTTAATTGACATTGATATCTGTGGTTCCATGAAGACCCTTTAACATCAATCTCTCCATTGCACAAAAAAGTTATTTATAGTGAAAAGGTTCTTCAGAGTATTAAAATGTTCTTCACATTAAGAAAAAATGTTCCTTTTAAGAGCTGTTAATTGAAAGGTTCTTCTGACAACCCAGAATGGTTCTTCTATGACATTGCTTCAAAGCCCAGTCCCTTTTTGAAACCTTTATTTTTTGGGAGAGTAAGCATCCAAACCAAACTCTAAACATATTTAAAAAGTTTAATGGAGAATTTTATCAAATCCACAGATTAATTATTTATTATCACACTGTAAAAAAAAATTATTTAGCAGTTTAGTTGTTTCAACGATTGTTTTTATGTTTACACAACTTGCAGTTACTGAATTTTTTCATTCAACTAAAAATTTTAAGTTTTCACTGTCTCAACTAGCTCGAAAGTTGACTCAACTAGATTATTTGTTCTCTCATCTTAAATTTTTTTTTGAATCAATGAAGTAGCAATATCACGTTCTCAAGATCACTTATCGCGATATCTAGTCATTCTCCTGAAGGCCATTGCAGACCAGTGTTGCCAACTTAGCAATTTTGTCACTAGATTTAGCGACTTTTCAGACCCCCATAGCGACTTTTTTCCAAAAAAGCGACTAGCGACAAATCTAGCGACTCTTTTTGACAGACCTTATTTAGTCTCTGAGACTCTCTGGTACTGCCGCACGAGCTCTCTCTCTCTCCCAGCGCGCACACGCCTTTCTCTCTCTGCATCTGCTCTGTTCAGCGAGTAGAGAGGAGCAGCACTTTCAGTTAAAAAAAGATATTCTATTGCTTCTAACTCTATTTTACATACAAGTACAGGCGAAATCACAGTACAACCATTGTCTTAATCTTATGTGTATGTGTTTTAATTAGACAATGTCGTGAATAGGATTTTAGTGCAGAGACTAACATCTTTGAGAGCTGGTTATGTAGTCTTAATGGACCGCGTTTCAGTCATTATAATATTAATTCTGTTGTTGGACAACAGAAACATTAAAATATAATATAAAGAAAAAAATATTAAGAATTCTGGCTGCATTAAAATGCAGTACATTTGCACAGAAAGGGCGAGATAACATGACAGACTTACGTCAATAATATGCTAATTAGCATATGACGTCAATGATTAATAAATGTATTGTTCCATGTTCATTTGTGTAACACGCGCAAGGTTTATGAGCATAGTCCAAGTCTTCTTCTCTGTTTTTAGTGTATCTCTGTGGCAGAATTACAGTGCCACATACTGGTCTGGCATGTATACTACATCATTTTGCGGTTTCGTGTGGACGCGGATATTTTTTGAGACGAGGAAAAAAAAGATCGGATTGGGGTAAGCTCCGTCTCCGTGTGGACGAGGCCTAAATATTTGTATTTATTGGCTTAACGTGTTAAATTACATTTGTTGTCTTAGAAGAGTAAGTATGGTTTAAAGAGTCATATTTTCTGTATGTATGTAAATGTTCGTTTCGCGGCACTCTGAAGCCTCAAAATACAGGCGGTTCCACAGGATTTTCCTTATAAATATTAAAACAAATATTCTCCCATGCGGTACTGAGCTGAACTTATGTGGAGAACGATAAAAATACAGTTTGTATGTTATTATTTGAGCCCAGCGCCGCGTTAGGGGCCGTTCAAACAGAGCGCAACGGATCACTGAATGGATTCAGAAAGGCGGGAATAAAAAAAAAAAGGAACTGCTTTAAACCTGGCAGCATAAAGACATCCGTCAGAATATACATCGACGAAATATTAAGGAAAAAACAAGATGACTACTCGAACTGTCTCTTCTCTGCATTTTATAAGGGAAACGAATGAGCACCATAGATGAGCACCTACCTCAGTTATTTTGAAACGCATAACATTACATTTGATATCGCTGACATACGCTTGGTTCAGATGAAGTTCTGAAGGTAACGTCACAAACTCTTTCTTCAGTTTTCTGAAGTAACGTTAGTCATTCAAGTGCCTCACCAGAACTCAGTGTAATGCGTGTATATCTGTTTTTATACAGTCTATGGTGAATATACACTCCAAATATATTTTAGAATAACAGTAATAATAGCATAGCTATATCTTGTATAAATAGCCATACAATAAGGATAGACACAAATGTGTGAAATTTATTTATTTATTTCCTGTATTGTCATTTAAAAGCATTGTCTGGATGGTAAAGTTTGTCTTTGATAATTAAAACAATCTTGTCAATACATTTGACTTTCTCTGTAAAGATTTATATATTTATGTTTATAGTTTTACAGTGTTTTAACATGTTTCTGCATTTTTCATGTTTATTATATTTTGGAATGACTGAAGATCAGTGCAGAATTCAATAATCCTGGATGGACCGCAGCGAGTCCTTTTGCAGTTGAATCCATCAAAATGCTATGCAGACATAATGGAAATAACATTCACATTGTAGAGCTTGGACAAAGTTGTAAGTAAATTTATTTACTTTATAAATGCACATTTATTGGAGTCTATAAGCTTTATGATTGTAAGGCCCAGTTTAATGCTTCCCTTTGTTTTTATTAAAGCACACAGGCTCAGAGCAGGAATTCATCAAAGACATGACTGTTGGGATTACGGTTGTGGATGACCAATATGAGCACCATCAGTCTGCAGTGCCGTGGTTCAGGTAATAGAAGAAGAAATCTTGGTGATCTGAGGTTGTAACACATTGTGGGGTTGTGTACTGTGTTAGATATCTGGGACTTGTCACAGAAAGAAACTCATTCAGGTTTAGAACAACTTGAGGTTTAGTAAATTAAAATTTTCTTTCTTTCTTTTTTTGGGTGAACTCTTTAAGAAAAATGTTGATATTTGCATTGAAAAACAGCTTCAAAATTTAGAGAACATAATTTGATGTATTATTTTCCATTCAGTTTATTCCTTGAATTTTCTATTGGCCCCCTCCTGGCACACTGTTTGCCCTTGCTTGCACTTACCTGACAGTGGAAAAGTGGCTTATGACTACTAGTTTTTATTTGAAACAATGTTGTTCATTGCAGAGCTCTAACCAACGTAGAAGAGCAGTTGTCCTTCTTGGGCTTCCTTACTTCCTTAAAGAGGAACCTCCAGGTTCATCAGAATTTGTGAGGTATATAAATATCATATTTGTTTTAAAGGGTTAGTTCAGCCAAAAAGGAAAATTATGTAATTAATAACTCACCCTCATGTTGTTCCAAACCCGTGAGAACTCCGTTTATCTTTGGAACACAGTTTAAGATATTTTAGATTTAGTTCGAGAGCTCTCAGTCCCTCCATTGAAACTGTGTGTACGGTCTGCTGTCCATGTGCAGAAAGGTAAGAAAAACCTCTTCAAAGTAGTCCATGTGACATCAGAGGGTCAGTTAGAATATTTTGAAGCATCAAAAATAAATTTTGGTCCAAAAATAGCAAAAACTATGACTTTATTCATCATTGTCTTCTCTTCCGTGTCTGTTGTGAGTGAGTTCACTGCTGTCTAGTGATATCTGGTTCGCGAATGAATCACTCGATGTAACCGGATCTTCTTGAACCAGTTCACCGAATCGAACTGAATCGTTTGAAACGGTTCGTGCATGATGTGTCGTTTAAGCATCGATATCGTGATGTACGAATCCACGATAGTCACATGGCACAGTTAAGTTGAGTCAACTTAAAATGTTCATAAAATAATAAATTTAGTTGAGTCAACTTAAAATGGTTTGTTCATATAACAATACATTAAGTTGAGTCAACTTAAAATAGTTTGTTCATATAATATAAAATTAAGTTGAGTCAACTTAAAATAGTTTGTTCTTATAACAATAAATTAAGTTGAGTCAACTTATATAGTTTGTTCTTATAACAATAAATTAAGTTAAGTCAACCTAAAATAGTTTGTTCATATAACAATAAATTAAGTTGTCAACTTAAAATAATTAAGTTGAGTCAACTTAACATAGTTTGTTCATAAAATAATAAATTAAGTTGAGTCAACTTAAAATTGTTCATAAAATAATAAATTGAGTCAACTTAAAATTGTCTGTTCATATAATATAAAATTAAGTTGTCAACTTAAAATAATTAAGTTGAGTCAACTTAAATTGTTTGTTCATAAAATAATAAATTAAGTTGAGTCAACTTAAAATAGTTTGTTCATAAAATAATAAAGTTGAGTCAACTTAAAATAGTTTGTTCATATAATATAAAATTAAGTTGTCAACTTAAAATAATTGAGTCAACTTAAAATAGTTTCTTCATAAAATAATGAATTAAGTTGAGTCAACTTAAATTGTTTGTTCATAAAATAATAAATTAAGTTGAGTCAACTTAAAATAGTTTGTTCATAAAATAATAAATTAAGTTGTGAACTTAAAATAATTAAGTTGAGTCAACTTAAAATAGAACTTAAAATAATTAAGTTGAGTCAACTTAAAATAGTTTGTTCATAAAATAATAAATTAAGTTGAGTCAACTTAAAATAGTTTGTTCGTATAATATAAAATTAAGTTGTCAACTTAAAATAATTAAGTTGAATCAACTTAAAATAGTTTGTTTATATAATATAAAATTAAGTTGAGTCAACATAAAATTGTTTGTTCATATAATAATAAATTAAGTTGTCAACTTAAAATAATTAAGTTGAGTCAACTTAAAATAGTTTGTTCATAAAATAATAAATTAAGTTGAGTCAACTTAAAATTGTTTGTTCATAAAATAATAAATTAAGTTGAGTCAACTTAAAATTGTTTGTTCATATAATATAAAATTAAGTTGTCAACTTAAAATAATTAAGTTGAGTCAACTTAAAATAGTTTGTTCATAAAATAATAAATTAAGTTGAGTCAACTTAAAATTGTTTGTTCATAAAATGATAAATTAAGTTGAGTCAACTTAAAATTGTTTCTTCATATAATATAAAATTAAGTTGTCAACTTAAAATAATTAAGTTGAGTCAACGTAAAATAGTTTATTCATATAATATAAAATTAAGTTGTCAACTTAAAATAATTAAGTTGAGTCAACTTAAAATAGTTTGTTCATGTTATAATAAATTAAATTGAGTCAACTTAAATTTGCAAGTTAACTTAATCCCTTTGATTGCTTGAATAAGTTGATACAACATTTAATCTTAAATTAGGACAACAAAACAAAGTTATTCAAATAACAAAAAAAAGTTGAAACAACAAAATGACTTGTAAACACACATTTTTAACTTAAATGAACTCAAAATTTTTAGGCAACCAGGTAACTTACTTTTTTGAGTCAAACTAACAAAATTTTTTTTACAGTGCATACTGGTTCTTCCAAATGGATCCAATCTACTGGATCCAAACACCTGAAAGCTGTGTACCACCAGCCAATCAGATTGAAATGGCGATAATGCCATTTTTGTGTGCCATTCACATCAGGTTTTCAGTGAACTGCAACTCAACACCTATCCCAACACTTTACGATATTTCTAGATGTGGCAACATGTGATGATCACATGCCCTGTGGTGTCAAATGTCAAGGACTTGGCTTGTTTTTTATGAGGATGAGGGTCTGCTTTACTTTGGGGAAGATCACTTCAATTTGATTCATTGCAAGAAGACAGTAAGTTCGATTAGTTCAGTTTCTCTTGTTAGAGGCTGTCACTTCTGTGCTGGGTAATACTGTCCATATGCAGGCCCTAATTATTTACTCTGCAGGCAGAGAACAAGGTCATGCTTGTTATACCATCATCCAATTCACACAATCAGATTCAATCCACACAATCAGATTTCTCACAAAGAGAACTAATCTCGTTCTTTCACAAGCAATTATCTTGATGTAACCGGCTGGTTGGAGATGCACCGCCCAGCCCAGATGAAGGCAATGACTTTCATTTTGCATCAGGCCCAGGATGTGGTAGAGATCCGTGACTAAGTTAAACTGTCAATCTGTGCTTCTATTGGAAAATTTGAGCTAAATTAAAGAGAGCTCCAGCACTGGACTGTGGCCAAAACAATTAAAGAGCACTAGCGTGGACACAACAGATGATGCTTAGAAGGACTGCAGACATTTTTATGTATCTTTTTTTTTTTTATAATATTTCACAATATTACTTTATAATATATATATATATATATATATATATATATATATATATATATATATATATATATATATATATATATATATATATATATATATATATATATATATATATATATATATATATATATATGTATACACACACACACACACACACACATATCACTTTTTTTATAATATTTTGAGGACAGGAAGGACAGCACACCTGCCGTTTTGCTCAAATATCAAACACATTGCAGCATACAAACTCAACCATCAAATAATCAGTGTTCTGTAAATACAGAGATACGTGGCTGTCTTCCTGTCTGTATTGTGTGGGACCTTGTCGAAGGACACGGATGTTTTTCCCTAGACTTCAGCAGTTTGCAATAAAGTGAGTGACAAACAAGACAAGCAGCCATATGCGATCAATGCCTGCAGAAAATGGTAAAAAAAAGAGAGAGAGAGAGAGAGAGAGAGAGAGAAGCCCTCTCTGAACAGGACCGCACACATGAGCATCAATAAAAAACATCAAAAAAGTGATGCTTGGGATGTCTTTTAACTGAAAATATTCACAGATGTCTTACTATTTAAAATCATCTCAGTCATAGCAGCATAACTAGTGCATAAATAACAAAACTTTTTCCATTATCACATTTAGACCATTTAAGTTGAAAGAGCCAACTTTCTTTATTTATTTTACAGAATTACAAATTATTACTCTTCCCTATATAAATAACATGTTCAACTTAGTGCTTAAATACTTATAGCTTTAAAAGATCTGAAAGATTTTGCCACTACTTAATCATAGAACCAATAGTACTCTTCTTTATATGCCAAGTTTCTTTTATTGCCCAATTAATTACACAAGTGCACTGACATATATAATGTTACTTTACATAATTATATAATGTTACGTTGTTTAATATTAGAAATTGAACGATGAAAAATTGTTCATAACTTAGCACTTGATGCCTTTTGAGAGCCTGTGTTGCATTAGACTGTACTGCCATCTACTGGTGAACAGGCTCTGATTACTGAAATATCTGTAAAATATTGCTTGTGTACATTTGTCATTTTTGTCATATACAACTAGTATAACTAACGTGCATTTGGGGTTTGAATTTATTGATAATTGCATCAGGATAATTTCTACTGCAGTAGCCTGCAGTCAGTGTCAAAAGGCCACAGAGAAATAATATGTGCTATTTAAGTTGTTCAGCACTTTTCAAAGCTGATTATTTAAATGCATTAGTATTTTTAACCAGAAGTGGTCAATTAGAGAAATTTAAACCAACAAGCTTTCTTTTAAATTTTTAATTAATGAAAGTGATGTTCATATAGCTGGGGGTTTGACAAATCTTTGTGCATTCATCCCTGTTATTTTCGTAATTGCTTTGACATCTCAGCTAAAATCAAAAGGAATTGGACTATTACAGACCACTTTTTAGACAGATTCTCTACGGAAGGCAGATTTACCAAAATATAGCTGTCTTAAGGATGTTGCACTAGTATGGAATTACAAATTATGTGTTTTTGGTCATATCAGTCTTAATCCAACTTTACCTTTAGGTTCCTTAAACTGAATGCACAAGCACAATTAATAGATAACTTCCTGCTCTTCTTGTTGTTATGAAAAAAAAAACAAAAAAAAAAAACTGTGTAACCTGTGAGAATCTTGTGATCCATTTTTATTTATTTATTTTCTTCTGTCATGTGATTGGTTAAAATCTGTTTATGTAGTAATTATTTGTTTCATGACAACAGTTAGACTATTTTGTTCTATGACAAGAGTTAGAATATTTTCCAAATGTTTTTACAAGAAAACTATTTCAGTTTAACTTGAAAATTTAATGCCATTTTTTTGTAATGTTTTTGGAATTTACTAGCAATTTCAGAGTAAAAATTGTTTACGCACCAAAGCTACTCATTTCAGAGTTAAATAGGCAGTAAAAATAGTTCACAAATGTTCTTGTCATTATGGAGATGTGAAAAAAATACTTCCTTCTGTGAAATAAGGATACTAGATGTCTCATGAAGAGTTTTTATAAGTATGATTTAATTAAATTGGAAGAAAAATAATTATACATTAAATAAATAAATATAATAAACTCTTGAATTGACTGATAGTCAATCTCATAATGATGAATAAGGCATTGACTCCTGGAACACATAAATAAACAAAACTTTAGCTAAAACAGAACATACAATTATTACATTGCTACTGTAATACTAAGACAAATAAAACATACACCTATTAAAAAAAAAAGTAAAATGTCTTTCCATCGGTGGATCTTGAGCATCAGTAATACACACTTCTCTTCAGAATGTACGGCCGTCTTGATTTATTGGTGCGCAGTTGCCTTTTAAGTATATACGGAGATTTCCTCTTCATTGGACTGTCTCTGTTTTGGTCCAGCTCCAGATATTCTTGGTCGTCTTGTAGCTGAAATGAAAGGCGGTATGCTTAAACTATTTTCCCCAATGCCCCTCATTTTATTACAGGGCTGAAAATCACAGCAAATGGGTGGACAATGCTGTCAATCAACTGCCATGTCCTGACTGATGCTCAGTTCGTCACCTGGCTCTTTCTATTTCTATTCCTCCTCAGAGCTGCACTGGAGTGTACTTGAATAAGATGTATAATTATATATATAGTTTGATATGAACGAAAAAAAAAATATATATATATATATATATATATATATATAAACAAAAAAAGCTAGGAAATATTTCCCATTTTCATTTAGTTAAATTTTATGTACTAAAATAACTCAAACTAAAACTGAAATTAAAAAATTATAAAAAATTATACAGCCAATTAAAATGTCCATAAACTATTTAGCCTCTTTATGTATGCAATCTTTTTTTTTTTTTTTAATGCCTATGTGTGTCATCTGTTACCTCTCTAGGCTGCAGGACCCTGCAGAGGTTCCGGAGGTCATGCATTTGGGTGAGGGTACCCGAGACCCTCTGCTCATACTCGGCCTGAACCTCCGTGTCCTCCTGCTCCTCCTCACTGCCCCAGGCCTCCTGCCATGACTCCCCTAGACTGTTCATCATCCTGCACACATCCTGGAGTGGCAGCTGCCACAGGGGGGCGATGTGCTTAATCTGCTTTACCTACACACAGTGAGAGAACAAAAATGTTTATGTGCAATGACTCAATCTCAGCTTTATTTCAGGTTATAAAATGGCACACTGTCTTCAGCCATTACTATATTCTCAGTCCACTTACAGGGTGCCAATACTGGATAAGCGGATTTTAGGTTTTCTCTAGTGTTTTTATTGGCCTTCAGAGGATGAATCTAACAAGATGGTGTGATATCTGGAAATCTGTTTTCAACCTGCTGGCTCTAAGTTTGTCTAAGTCTTAAATTACACTGTTCTTAAATGACACAATCACATATGAGTTCATAAGTTTGATATGAAAAATAAGTGCAAATAATCTTAGCAATTCAAACAATTTTCTTATTAAATAACAGGAAAATGTCACCTGTATAAGACCTGCAGGCTGTCTGCCATTAAAGTAACTATTGCACTACATTTAATTAGACTTGGCCAGCTGACATTTTAAAAGCATTAGCCTTAAAGACATCATTTAATGTCAGTTTTCAAAGTCATAATTATTCATTAACTGTGCAGTAGAGAGGATGTCTATATGGAAAGTTACAAAAGCCAGAAATTGTGGTCAGCAGTCAAAAAAAAAAATTGGAAAGAAAATGATAAACACCATGATGCTACATGATTCTCTATTGATAATGGATAACAGTCAGATGTACTGATGATAGATAATGGATGTTAATGCGGTACAGAATATTGCTGAATGAATGAAGGCAGCTGAGAATCACTTCGGGCAATGACACATAATTTGGTCCACCAGTAGATTGCAAAACCTTCATCCATTTTCCTTTTTGAGTACACTGCTTCTAAATTGGTTCCCTGATTGAAAGCTTTGTTTTTTTCAATCAATAGTTTACAAAAAAAAAAAAAAAAATTCACATTACGTTTAACATCAGTTAGCATCTGCATTTGTGGACTGCTGTGCAAAATGGCATTCATGAAGATTTTATGAAATGCTGAGTGATTGGAGCACAAACATAATTTGACTATAAATTCCAAAACCCTGTGCTATTCTGTTTTCACTGTGAAAATGCCTCTCCAGATGTCTTAAACAGATTTAATGCTTGTGATGGTAAAGTTAACTGGTATAGAATATTCTTTAATTTGTTTATTAATTCTGTATTATTATTGTTTTTTATTATTATTATTATTTTGTATTCTCAAAACTAAGAAATAACCGTGACTTTAATTTAAAATTCAGCTGCCCCACAGTCAAAGGGAATATCTATATTAAGGCACCATATAAGGCCAGTATTGCCCCCATAGGCTCTCACTCAACAGGTGTTTTAAGAGCAAGTCTGTACCTTTGAAGTGAGGAGACTTCTCAGTACTTCTTCCTCTGTTGCCCTTTTCCCCTCGTCTGTATCTATAAAGAGGACGAAAACACACAATGCTGACATGTTTTAAGAGTAGGACTATACACATGATGAGTATACACATACATCTAAGTACAGAGAAACAGACGATTTTCTTTTTTTGTTGTTGTTGTTGTCTGCAGACAGTAGTGAATCTGTTTTAATTCAATCAGGTCTGAACAAAAAAAAAAGTTAATTGGTTTTTATTTTTAATATTATTCATATATTCCAAGATAGGTAGAACCGTAAGATACATCACCGGCATTATGTTTAAGTCCAAAGTATAAAATGTCTTAATGACATTAGAGCATTAAATGAGTTACTTTCTATATTTCAAAGAGGTGATTATGCCATATACTATGGCGATACAGCCATTCTATAGCAAATGTAGACAAACATTTCTATCTATCTATCTATCTATATATATATATATATATATATATATATATATATATATATATATATATATATATATATATATGATTCCATTCATTTAAGTTGAATTTTAAAGTTTTATCTTGCTCGACAAACTATCTAATACTCAATTTCTTATAAAATGATTTTTTGCTGGTGAAAATACTGATTATTCTTAATATCAGTTAGATAAAGACATAGCAGATAGTTCAAAACTAAGTAAGGCATTAAGAGACATAATGTGAACATTAGCTGTCAAAGATTCTAATCAAGTATTTACCTTACAAAAGACTGGTAATTTTGAATGGTAATTAAAATGTGCTTTTTTAGAAGTAAAATCTGTATAAATTGATAAAAGTGCTCCTACCTGAACAAAGTACATTACCCAATAAAAAAAGGAGCATAACGGAGATCAGCTGCATCTGCATTTTCTTAGTAGTCCCACAGTTTCTGCACATTCAAGCTGGGCCCAAGTCCATAGGATTAAAGGTTGTAAAATGGTGTGAAAACAAATGGAAGAATACAAGAGATACGTTGTAAGAGAGTTACAGAGACAGAGAGGTCACGATGCTGTCTTGGTTTCTTATCCAAACTGTTTACTGTGTCTTCTCTTGGCTTTCTCAGAAGTGAAGTGAGGAATGGCAGGCTCCATTCCGACCGGTATATAAGAGTCTCTATGATGTCAGAGGAGCGCACTATCGTTCCTACCCCTCCCGTATCCATCTCCATATCTCTCCCTTTTTCCATCCCTCCCTCTCTCCATGCCCTCTTGTCCTGTCACGATGACATCAGCAGACACCTCAGAAACCACTTTGATTGTTGACGTCAAAACTTTCGGAAATGCTCATTTGGTGTTCCTCTCTTCATTCTAATGGAGGGAGGGGAGTGAAGAAGTGAATTTATGATTAGTTCTTAGAAGCAGAATGATGAAAGTTGGAGTGGATGCGCAGTGCCTTCATTTGTCTTCAAGAATTACCAATCTTCACCTGTAATGTTCTCCATGTCAACCCAATTTTAACTCTTACGTCTGTCATGCTTTCCATAGATATGTGTTGCTCATACAGTGCTGAGATAAAATAAAGATCCAATGTGTGACGTTTAACCTTGAAAGGTTCTCTTAGCACAGTTTGTATTGAAACAGGCTTTACTTTTGATAGCTGACGAAAACATTCTATCCAGATGCAAGATAGTCAATGCCAAGGTTGAATTACTATGCATTAAAATGTATCATAATATGGAATTAAAGACAAGGGAGTGTTGTAACACTGTCAGTTTAACCAATCAGAAATTGGTTACAAGAGTGAAATCACTATAACATATGACCACCAACCTCCTGAGGTAGATTCTGTTATAAAAACATGAAAGACTTACAGGACAAATAGAATCCTTTTAAAAAATAGTTATTTTATTTCCCATGAAATTGATTATAGCATTTTTAAATCCGATGTTTTAACTCAAAAGAAAGTGTGGTATTAATGGAGAATGGCATTACATATTTGCCACAATAAAAGTAATTAAAAGTTAAGATTACGAATGTGGAATATTTGTAGAACATTGTTATTATTGGTACGACCAATTCAAGTAGTGAGGTATGTATGTTGTAACATCAACGCTCTTTGTAATTTATTCAACAGTGACCTTATCGTCTAACTGATTCAAACTGTTGCAGATAAATATCTGAGCATTATATCAGAGAGACACAGCGTGAGGGACGCTTTAAAGCAAAACGTGTAGCAACACTCACCGTTCTCCAAAACAGCACAGAGATGCTATCATCACAATCCTCATCTTGTCATCTTCACACATCAACAGGCGAGTTTTGTCGCCTCCCTCCGTGTGAAGTGGGCCGGCCCTGCTTGAAACTCATCATACTTTGAAGTTCGCAAGTTGTTCTTACAACTTTTTCCAAGAGCAACACTTCAGTGGCACTTTCCTGATTAGGTTCACGCGCTCCGTTCTGTTACACGATGTCTTCTGACCTGCGATCATCATACTGACGCGCGATGGCTCCTTTTGGAAAAAACTTTCTGAAGGCGCGTTTGAAGAACAGGTATGATTCACTCCACCCATTTCGTTTGAGATTACGCAGTCTTCCCAGAGATATTAAATAAATATATATTTATTTAAAAAGTCGAAACATTAGTAAAAGGTAGATATTGTGAGAAACCATTGCATGTTGTTGTTTTAGTTTTTTGTTTCTTTCTTAGAATCCTGCGTAATTAAACGCATACACGCTGTAGCCTGCCAAAAACACTTGCTGTCACTGAAATGTTTATGGTCGTAGAGAGTCGAGTAACACTTAATGCTGTTGTTCTGCGTGCATCGGTGCCTCTCTTGGATGCTGGTAGCTGGCGTTAAGGAACGCAAAATGAGAGTCTCCAAAATTAATAGTTTTTTCTAAATTAATTCTTGCATGACGGATGTGCGTAACGGTACATCCACATCCACAGTCTTGATGAAATTAACTGAAAAGGCTAAATGTTGTAGTGTAGCCTAGTATTTAATATAACTTTACCTATTTCTTTAGTCTAGGTTACTATTATTATTATTATTATAAAGGTTAGTGCATGTAGCATTATTTTTGTCCTAACGTATTGTTTAGAGAGTATTTGTAATTTTTAAGTCTGTTTGAACTGGGCCATAAATTACTGCCAAAATTATTTTTTTTAAAGTTTGCACTCTTTTATGTTCATGTGAGGTTTTATGTTGTTTTTTATCTATTTATGCGTGCTCTATGCAGACAATTTATTGCACAGCAAGACATTTTACTTGTCTTTTTAAGCTTGAGACACTCTAGGGGGACTTTATATTTTTGTGATGCTGTAAAATCACCTTTAAAGCATAAGCCAACTGTAATTATCTCAAATGTTTAGAGTGAAATCTAATCAAAGGTAATCTAACTCTATGTCTGCTTTATTTAATGTGGTCTATGCAGAATATCATTCTAACTGTTGATTTATTTATGCTACCTCAGCTTCCATAATTGTGTGGGTATTTTGAAGCACCAAACATAATGACACTCTGTTAAGGCTTAATAAATAAATAATAAAAATCTTTTAGAGCAGCTTTACAATTTTTAACTTGTACTTTGCTTTGCTAAAGCTGTTGAGACAAACTCCTTCACCTAAACATGCAGTGAAGATGTTTTGTCTTCTCAGTGATGCATATCAAGAGGACTTTCTGAAAACCAACAAACCACAGTGAAAAAAGTTTTTTCCTCAAACATTTCCCATGGTTTTTAGATAGGGCACAGGAAGCACACTGTTTTTGTCACTGCCTCTGTTTTACTGTGGCCACACCATAAAGAAAAAAAAATCTCTAATAAATTACTTGTAAATTCCATAATTATTTACAAAGAAGTAACTTTAAGTAACTTTAAATGAAAAGTGATAAAGTTAAGTACTAAGTATTTTCTTGCAAAACATGCTTCTTTAATCTTTATTTATAACTTAAAAAAATACAAATAAATACAGTATTGATCTTATGTTTCCTTTACATTATAAGGTGAACATTTAAATTATGAATTCCTTCCTTCACTTTTGCCTCTCTCTAGTTCACATGTGCCGGCTAAAATCTCTCAGATACCTGTTAATGAATCAGTTGAGACAAGCAATATCCATAAATTATGACTTTATATCAGCTCTTAACTTACATGGTCACACATTACATCTGCTTCATAAGGATTTATTATTTAATCAGTATCTACAACTTTGATTAAATGTACTAAAATAATATGAAAATATTATTTTTTTGTGTGTGATATAGCACTGAATGATCTGCCATCTTTATTAAATCACTGTTTTAATTGCCCAAGCATATTTCTGTACAGCCTAATAAACCATGATAGACTGAGTTCAGGAGATTATGTCCAGTCACTGTATTAAGTCTGTAGAAGGATACAGTGTGTTCTCTGTAGTACAAGGATCAAGTCTGGCGGTCACATGTGTGTTTGTGTTTGCTCTGTGAGTTGAGAAGCAGAGTGTTCTGTTCTTTTCACCTTCAGTGGTTCTCTGATAATGTCTCTGGTGTTGTGTTTATTAGGGTCACTACAGATGCATCTAATCTACATTTCAAACCAGGCTTTTGTTTTATGCTTGTACATGTTTGTTGTAGTGCTTCACTCCATTTGTTTTCAATATATCCATGAAATGGAATTCATAATTTTCCATTACCTCACAATACATGAACTTAGTGGCAGGATGTATGTAGCAGGATGCTGCTGGTCACCATTGATTTTCCCATAAGACAAACACAGGTGCTTCCATTCCCCCTCTTTTGTTTCCTGTACTCAAGACAATTTGGGAAAAGGCTAAATAATATTGACCATTTAATTTGAAATTCACAGTCTAGATTATCCTGACATTTCATGTTGCTCAGACTCCTTCAGCAAGCTCTTAAAATTGATCCAAATTGTATAGGAAGCCAATAAAGCACACTGTTAACCATTTGAGTGTGAGCGCTTGTACTGTATTGTAGCATATTGTCTGTTTCAGTGTAACGTTTCTGACGTGTGGACAAGCTTCTGTGCTTATTATTATGTAAAGGCCAGGGTTGCACACTTCTGTTATGATCTCATGTCAATGATGTCATGTAGAATTACTAGCACTGGTGTGAATGTGGGGTTAACTGTTAAACATAGCATTGTATACAGTAAGTGGCCATTTTTCATTTAGTTTGTATACTTTCAGTCTAAGATAAAGGACTGTAGCCCTACAGAATATAGTATATTAAAGGATAGTTTGTCTTTCTGTATACCAGTGGTGTATTGGGTAGTCTGCTATGTGAATTATCACAACTATTTACTTTTCTGTAGAGTAGTATCAGGGTCTTATAAATATTAACTAACCTGCGTTCTTGCATATATATTGCATTTTTATGAGGTCATTCATTAGTGACTTCATCATCATTCAATCATGTTTGCATGTACATGAGAGAAGGCATTGTTGATGATGTAGAACATAGGCAAACAAAATATACCACTTGCATTTTGGTCACCCTTTTTACAAAATGTCAGCAATCAAACTATTTATTAATTGCTAAGAAATAAACATTACCTCTGTCAATTTTACATTCAGATTTGCTTCTAGCTTTTAACAGTTTAGTCCTAATTAGCCCCTACAGGTCTGAACTAAGAGAGATAATTAGTCATACCCGATTTTATGACCTGAACAGAATGAAAAATTACTAAACAACCAAATCAGATAATTGAGGCTACGATGCAATTGTCATGAAGCCTTCTGCTCATCTGGGTAATGTGAGCCATTTACTGTGCCATTTATAATCTGAGCTATGGATGTGAATCCGTCATCAGCAGTGTCAAGTACAGCTATGACTAAAATGACTTCTGAATCATAGATGAAAGCTACATGTATTTCACCTCATTCCATCTTGTATGTGTAAGAAATAAGCCACTCCATTCTGTCCATTACAGTGATCTACAATGGTTATGGGGTATTTTTAGACATCTAAAATATAATCACTATATTCATACACTACAGTGTTACTGTATTGCTTTTATGCTAGCAACTGCTGTGTGATACAAAACACTACTGTGTAATGAATTCTTCATCGTTATTATTATTATTATTTATATATTAATAATAATGAACAATTTGCATAGTTGATATAGTTTATGGTTTATATATTGTAATTTATAGTTATCCATTTTGTAATATATGATTATTTGTCCTCATAGTATAAATTGACCATATTAGTAGTAATTTTAAGGGTTTTTACACTTGTGATTGTTGTTGTTTATAGTACACACTTGCTATATCTCTTTACCAGGTCTAAGGTTGTAGAGGAAACACCAGGGAAGGAAATCCAGGTTCTTGTTTGTCGAGAAGAAAAAGTAGTCTGTGGAGTGACCAAGCACACAACCTGCGCAGATGTGGTCAAGGCTTTATTGGAGGACCACCAGACTTTACCAGATAGTAAGAGGCTATTACATGGGGAACCTAAAGACTTCTGCATCCTTGAATGGTGGAAGGGCTTTGAGAGAGCACTGCCACCTCTCACTCGAATTCTCCGACTGTGGAACGCTTGGGGTGATGAGAAACCTTTCATACAGTTTGTCCTCATGAAGATCAGTGATTTTGTGCCATCATCCATAGGAGCCAAAAGAGCCTCGAAGTCTCGGGGAGCGAGGTCCAAAAGATGGGGGCAAGGAACTGCACAGTACCCCAAGACTGTATCTGCAGAGAAGCAGAAGCGCATGGTGAACAAGGCCTTTCGCAAATTGGAGAAGATCCAGAAAACAGAGACATCAGAGGGCTCAGAAGATCTCAGTAAACTGGTGCAGCTGATCATCTCACAGGATCAGACCATCCGGCAGCAGATTCACCAAATGCGTGAGCTAGACTTGGAGATTGAAAATGCAGAGAAACAGCTGAGGAACAGCCCCACACCTCGCTCCAGCATCGCCGAGAGTGATGGAAACCAATCGTTGTCCCAGATTGACAGCCAGCTTCAGGAGTACCTATACACCAGTGATGGACTTGAGCAACTAGCACTACATGTTTGCAGCCACCAAGAACTCATTGATCGGCTCTCTCGGGAAATCGACCTAGAACTGAGGAACCGGACTTCAGATTTAGGAGACTTGAAAGTAGCAGCAGCTGCCAGTCCAGAATTAGAGCTGGAACCTAACCTCGCATTGTCCTCCTCAGATCTCTTAGAGCTGAAAAGCTTACGCAATGAACTTGAGTTAAGCATGAGTGCTGGGCTTTCCCTCCATGCTCAAATGCAGGAAATTGAGAAGGAACTACAGCGAAACAAAACAGCCGTGCAGTCCCAAAAACAAGAATACCAGCATCTGGTTACCCAACTCAATGCGCTTGAGCTGGGGGCCTGTTTGGACCAGTCTAGCCCTGTTTCTCTGAAGAGCCAGATCAGGTCCTCCGTCTCTCAGCAGACAGCAGGCAAGGTCAGACTAGCATGCTCCACTACAGATGCGACAGATACAGACTCTGACACTGGAATAAGCTCCACTCATAGTCAGGACTCGCTGTCTCCCTGTGTGGACAGGTCGCCTCCTCTGGATACTGATGTTTAAAGTTGAACTGTAACCAAATGTGTTTTTTAGACATATTGTATTTAATGACTCCAACAAGGAAACATACAGCGGAAAGGGATATTCCACCCAAAAATTAAAATTCTGTCATCATTATAGTCGTATCATCTACTGTATCATCATTCACCTTTATCTCATTCCAAACCTGTGTGACTGATGATGAATCACAAAAGGTATTTTGAAGGATGTTGTTAACCAAACAGTTTTGGTTACCATTGAGTCGGTGTATGGACAAAAGCACTGAGTTCTCAAAACATTTTTGTCTTCCAGAAGAAAGGCATATGGTTTTTGAGCAATATGAGGAGTAAATGATGACAGAAGTTTTTTATTTTTTTTTATCCCTTTAGCCTCTAGTGTGCTATTATATACTATACTGTGTGAATTCATGTTTATCATCTTATGTTTTTCTCTCTGTTAGAATTAAAATGCACTTATATTCTGAATTAAATATGTAAAATAACATTGTCAGTAAGCTGAAAAATATTTAATTTTGGGGTTTCATTCATCTTTAAAACTACCCCTGATTTTGTTTATTTTAAATCCTGCAGATATTTATTAAGCCCATGTTTTCAATTTTAAAATATTTTTGCTCACCTAAATACAAAGTTTATATATATATATATATATATATATATATATATATATATATATATATATATATATATATATATATATATATATATATATTAAATTGAATTAAAATAATTTAATATAATCTTTATCAATAGCAGTATTAAAATGTTAATAGCCATATGAACAAGGTAGATAAGAGAACATTTTGTTTTATATTAAAACAAACGACAGACTTTGTACATAAAATTTACTTTTTAACCTCTTTCTCTTTTTTTTAAACATACCGTATGAACAGGTGACTGCTTAAATTGCAAAATATAGAAAAAAAACTTCTCACATAGGCATCAATTATTTTTTTTTATCTTATGTATTATTTTCAACTAAATTCAAATTAATTTGCAGGTTGGAGCCTTTTTATCATAACAATTTCCCTCAGTGTGCTTTTGCGATGCAAGATGTGTTATCAGCTATAGTTTGTATGCTGTGACTCATGTTCCCTTTACAGCTAAAGTTGGTTGAGACAGCACTCGGTGAGAGAATCCATTCTGACACTAATACAAACACAAGGAATTTTTGAATTCCAATGGGAAAACCTTTGACATTCAATCCCTTTTGCTTCAAGTATTTGCCTCATCCTTTCTTTAAAACCTGTGAACAGCTGAGACTTAGCAGTCTTATCAGACTGCGGTCTCATTGGTTCATTGAATTAATAAAGGGTCTTTAATGCCAAGTTCCTGGAGAGTAAAAACGTGTTATGCCGTTGTCATTCAGCGTGACTCAGCGTGATAAAGAAGACTCTATTTTGTAATGCAAAACAAATTGGTTTTAAAAACTTGCATTATGCAGCAGGCCTTATTATTCAGAGGGTGTTAATGAAGACTTGCTTCACTGGCTCCTTCAGAGTTTCGGCTTTGCACTGAGATAATAACCAAATTCCCCTTCATTGGCTCTGATCCCACACAGCACCCCCTGCAGGGTGTTGGCAATACAAAGTCTGTGGGCTCTTTAATGTTTTCACTGTCAGTGTTGTGACTTGTTTACCTCCCCTGTCAGTTCAAGAGGAACCAGAGAACTGCCAGGACTCTTGTCACGGCCATAATTTCTTGTGTGAAAACGGTAATTACTGACTTTTATCTCTCGCTACTGCTGCAGTAGTATTTCCAGCACTAACAATTACACCGGCCAATTCTTGTAAACGGTCCTTTTAGATTGTGTTGGCAGCTCCCCCATGCTGAACTTTCAATTACAAGGACTATGGCATCCTCACAGGCCAAAAAAAAAAAAAAAAAAAAAAAAAAGGTGAATTGACAAAAAGTTATGAGGGTTGAACTTTTGCATAGCAAATTATTTTACCCCCAAGGCTATATAACAAGAAACTTTTATTTTCTTTCACTATGTCAAGGAAGCGGTCCTGTTTAACTTTTTACATTTCATAAGCACATGATGTAGTTTTTGATCCAGCTAGTAATTGGATCATCCTAAACCAAAATAATCCTGTCGCCTGCCTGTCTCATTATCTTGTCAGTTTGCCTTGACATTTTCTGAATGGTTGGGAGCTTTTTTTCTGTTCAGCCAATGATTTGTATGTTAATGTTTCTATCATACATACTCTCAAGTTTTGAACTTGTACTAAAAAGGAAATAAGCTAATTTTAGGATCTCCTTTAGACTGAGTCACTGTATTTGTTTGCCATTATTCAGAAGAAACTGTGGGTGAGGGTGTCTTAACAAGATTACTGAAACTGCAAAATTGCTTCCTTGACAGAAACACTGTTCGTAATCTCATGATTAAATGTTGGATGGTGAAATATTTTATATTAAAGGGTACCATTTCTGTACATAACATCATGTTGTATGCAAACACATCCTTGTGTGAATGACTAGCAAATTCAAGTTGATGTTAAGTTCTCAGTTAAAACAGAATCAAAATGCTTTAAATGTGTCGAATAGAATAAAGCAGTGGTGTTGTACTTGGTGTGTTCAAGTTAACTTCGCAATCTTAACGATATGCAAACATGTTTTATGGAGTTTTCAGCCTCATGGCAAGAATGATGTATTCTTGTATGTACGTTAAAAGCATTCAGGCAAAACTGTGTGCACTTGCAGAATCGTGTCAGGGAACAGGTTCTTCTTTTTTTTCTTTTTTAACCTCATAAAAATAACTGCATCTGAAAAGAGCTCACTGTGTCTCTACCCCACATACACTCCGCATGTCTGAACCTCTCCCACAGTCTGGTAATTGGCTGGATAAAAGCAGTTTAATAAAAGGATGATGCATTTGACCAAACTCTTTGATTTAAAATAAAATTAGTCGATTAATCAGCCAAAGCAATCATGGCTTGCTTAAATTTTATATAATTTGATCTGATAAATTTGTATGCAATAAATCTTGGCATAAATTTATTGGGAACTCTCATTAATATTTTAGTTATTAATTTAAAAGAAGCTCTAAATCATGTAATGGGTGTAGTTTTCTGTTCTGTGTTGATCTGTTTACTATGTAAACTGTAAATTTTGGTGGGATGTATCAATAAATGCTTAACCCATTTTTTAATGGGCAATTCAAATCCTAAAGCGCAATATAAGTCAAATGATTTGAAATGCTTGTTATTCATTGTTTGCAAATGGACGGGCAGTTGCTTGGACAAAAAATCTGTAATGTAACAATTCAACAGTCTTTTTTCCCCATTATCATGAAGAGAAAGTCTGTAACTTTTAAATCATATACCCTGATCAAATTTATTTAGTCAACTTTCAGCAGGATATTGGCTTTAGACCAAACTGACATAGAGCCATAAAATCTGCAAAACTCCAATTCTAGCTGTTGAATTGTAGGATGAATGTATAAAGTGCAGTGATTTTACTTGATCACAAAGCCAAGCCTTCAGGGTTGTCATGCATTGGCAATCCATCTTGCTCCACCAGACGTAGAGGCACAGCAGTATTTTTATTGCAGTGCTGTAAATTAATTTGTATGAAGGCTCTGAAAATGCCTATGGTTTGAAACAATCATAGAAACACACACACACAGTGAGAGAGAGAAACCTCTCTGGGGTGGTCTATTGTCTCCAGAGATCATTCCCAGAAGGTGATGGTGGGTTTGAAACAACTTTATGTCTATATTTTTCTTGGTCTTGCCTGGCTCAGACATTAATGTGCTCTTATTACGGCTGTTGTTTCTCAGAGCACTTGCTCTGCCACAGGTGTTCACCAAGTCTCATCAGAAAACCTCTTATTATACTGCCAAAGCAGAGAGAGAGAGGCAGGGCGGTTGCATATTGATGTAGAAAAGAGGAAGTAAATAGATTAGGACATTTACTAGCAAGTGCCTTTAAGAGAACTTGACAGGCAGCTACAGTATAGTCCCTTGGCGGAACTAGCGTTCAAAAATGCTGGTTAAGCAGAAGGATTAATGCAGTTTTTTTTATTGTCACCATGCGTTTATCAACAGTGATCTGGAAAGCAAGATATTTATTCTTTCCATGTTGGCTGGTAAGAAGGATTTGATGTTTTTACATGGCTTTGCATGAAGGTGAGTCATTTTCCTGTTCACCCTCCTCCTTTCCACCAGCCCTCATAACCCTGGTGTGTTTCACTGATTAGCTACTTATATAAACATTGCTTTTGCCACCTCACCTCTCTGTGCTTGAATCCTCCTCCTCTTCCTCTGAGGCCCTAAAATCAGTGCTTCTCATGAATATTATTTGTGAGAGAGAATATATTAACTTTATTTCAGATTCCAGCTGAATTTAAGGCTAAATATTCTCATGTATTTGCATGTTTTTAGGTCCCATTGGCTTTAAAAGCCTCAAAATCTCATCAAGGCAGTTTAATCAACTTCAATAGCAAATTGATATTATCCTCATAGATGAATTCATCTTCAAGATGAGCATTTCTTCATTTGTTTTTAATCTTATGTTTCATTCAAGATCAAAACACGAGGGGATACACCGTTGATTGAACGCTCAAACACAGATGCCCATGCCTTTGTGACACCAGGTACAGTATATTCAGAAGTGTCTGTGATGAAGACTTTGAACTGAAGCCTTCACTCTCACCACTTGTAAGGTTTGAAGTACCAATTACAGAAAGCCCATCCTTGCATGGTTGAGATCTTGTACGGCAGGCCTTTGATCACATGGATGCCCTGTCTAGCTCTCACACTTCTCCTAGCTTCCCCTACATTGGACCGGGAGCAACACTAATCTTGATGAACTTCATCCTTCGTCTTCTGTTCTCTCCTCCACCAGTTTGTTTATAAGATTGATGTTCATTTCCTGAGAGCATGTCTGTAGCTCTCATCCTGCACACTAAAACCCACATTTTATGAATCACTATGGAAACCAAGTGCTTCACCTTGATAGTATACTATGGTATACAGTGCAAATGTACATAGCTTGTTGGTTCTGTGGGTAGAATACTAAAGCAAATACAAACCTTCTGCTTAGCCTTTTTTAACCATTCAGAGTCACTTGTGCTTACAAAGGTGCATTTGCTTAAAAAGTAATGTGAAATATTAATAAGATTTAAATGTGAAAATATTTCATGTTCACTTATTCATGTGATGACAAAGCTAAATTTTCAGTGTCTTCAGTGTCACAAGATCTTTCATAAATCATTCTAATATGATGATTTGCTAGTCAAGAAACAAAAGTGTGTTAGCCCCAAAGAAGAGTTTAGGTTTGACAGTAGGCAACAAATCAATGTCCTACCAGGTCTGTGAAGGCCTTTATATCTCCGAGATATACTGATAATATAGTGATGTTTTTTCGTACACTATATGGGAGTGGTTTCCTTTGGAGTCAATGGTCAACATTTCCTGTTGAAATCCAAAGTCAGAGCTTAGAGAAACATTTCACAGTTCAACCAACCTGACTATCACCAACAACAAAACTGCACAGTGAAAATAAGTCCAGCATTTATTCAAATGTATTGCTATTTTGTCAGTCTGGTTTTGAATAAAAATCTGGGCAAGATGCAAGATACTGTATGCCAAGAGTTCGATGTCAAGATGGTTACTTCACAATATACCTTATATGATTATATAAAAGTTACTGTGGCTTAAACAGCTTTAATTAAATCCAGTGAAAATCTATGTTAGTAAAAGCAACTAAATGTCCATGAAATGCAAAATACAGACCAAATAAGAACTAATATGGGAGTTCTTCAGGAGTAATGGAGTTCTTAATTTGGTTTGCAGTACAGGAGTTTCTTCATCTCAGCAGTCATAGAAATAAATCACAAAGCCTTTTGAAAAGGGACAATATTAAAGTGTGTCATTGATTAGTTCAAGAAGCATGCAGTATATAGTTAAGACATTTTTAGTCAAACCACACCAAAAGCAGAATACCTGAGGAGGGAGGGTGGGGGTTCTGGAGGCAGGCGTGGGGCAGGGAATTGGAGAGGACCCAGGGTGGAGTAGGAGGGAGGAGCCAGGCAGGAGCCCGGAGCAGTAAAAAACAGATGGTCTTCCAGAGACCAGCCAGGATGATCCACTGTGGAGTCGACTGCGGGAGGAGCCATGGTGGAGAAGGAGCCAACGACACCAGAGGGCTGACTGACAGAGACTGCGCCGGTGGGTGAAGAGCCTAAGATGGAGCAGAGCAGCCGCAGAGCCAGGGTGACGCAGAGGGTCCAGAGGTCCAAGGCAGAGCTGAAGGCACTGGCGACCAAGGTAGAGGCGGGGCTCCGGAAGCCCGCTGCAAAGTCGGAGCGACTGAGGACGGAGGTGGAGCCGGACAGAGCCAGAGGGATGGAATGATGAGGTGAAGCCATAGGAGTGGAGTCCCGAGGTGGCGGATGGTCGACGTCTGACCAAGGTGGAGCCAGAGGGAAGAGGGAGCCCGGTGGAACAGGTGGGATGACGGGCCACAGTGAAGACGAGGGAGCAGGGTGCCAAGGCGGAGCCGCAGGGTCGAAGGACTAAGGTGGAGTCCAGGGCTCGGAGGCTGGAGGTGGAGACAGGGAATCCACACACCAAGGCGGAGCTGGAGACTGGAAGTCCTGCGGTGAACCATCGCGCCCAGATGAGCTGCGGGACTGACTGGCACCAGCGGAGATGAGGTCGAGGAACTGGCTGGTCTAGGAGGAGATGAGAGGAGGAGGCCGGGAGGACACACAGGAGGACCAGGGCTGGACCGAGCCAGCGGAGAAACCGGAGATTCAGGGCTGGGCAGAACCAGCGGAAATGGAGCAGAGGAACTGACTGGTCTAGGAGGAGGTGGGAGAGGGAGGCTGGGAGGGAACATTAAAATTTATTCACTTAGCTGACGCCTTTATCCAAAGCGACTTACAATTTGCTATACGTGTCAGAGGTTGCACGCCTCTGGAGCAACTAGGGGTTAAGTGTCTTGCTCAGGGATACATTGGTGTCTCACAGTGGATTCTGTGACAAGGCATGTGTCTTATCCACTGCGCAAACACCACCAGGGAACACAAGAGGATCAGGGCTGGATGGAGCCAGCGGAGAAACAGGAGATTCAGGGCTGGGCGAACCAGCGGAAATGGAGCAGAGGAACTGACTGGTCTAGGGGGAGGCGGACAGGGAGGCTGGGAGAGAACACAGGAGGATCAGGGCTGGATGGAACCAGCGGACACAAGGGAGAATCAGGGCTGGACAGAACCAGCATAAATGGAGCAAAGGAACTGACTGGTTTAGGAGGAGGCGGGACAGGGAGGCTGGGAGGGAATACAGGAGGATCAGGGCTAGACGGAACCAGCGGAGAAACAGGAGATTCAGGGCTGGGCAGAACCAGCAGAAAAATAGGAGATTCAGGATATAACTCCACAAACCACTCTACAAGGTCCATTAAGTTCACCATATAATTCACAGAAACCAGATGCAGCTCACCCTCAGTCGCAGGAGTGTGGGCAGGGCTTTCCTCCACGCCCTCGATCTCGACCAATACTCACATGACGCACGGTGTTGCTGGCTCACACACCTGGTCAGTCGCGCTCTCGTCTTTGCTCTCTGACAGTGATTCACTCAGGCTCTGCAGCGGGCTCTGGCTTTCACTCCGTGCAGCAGGATGGCGGCTGGCTGGTCTCTGGTTCGGGAATGGGGCTGGAGATATCCTCTTCAGCGGTGCAGATGGTAAACGAAGATTCATTTTTCTCCAGCACCCAGTTGCTCCAGGCACAGGAGTTGGACTGCTCGGAATCGCCATTCCGGGAGAGGGAGGAAAACAAAACAAAAAAGAAAGAAAAACACCGCTAAATAAAGTTTTGGGTCCGTGATTCTTTTTACAGGCTGGTGTTGTGTCATTGAAGATACACTAAAGGGTACTTTTAATAATCTTGGGGGCATAAGGACACATCCAACATCACCATACTATAAGATACAATAATAACTCAACTTACAACATCACTACATCAATCACGGACCAGGAAGAACTAAAAAGACAGGGTATTTAAACACGAGGGAAGTAATCAGGTGAATGGAGACAGGTGGGGATTAATCAATTAACCAAACAAGAACAGGAAAATAACCAAATAAGGAAACTCAAAGTCCATGAATGTATCATGTACAGTCCCAATGCTACTTTTTAAATATACATGGCCAGCATTATGTGGACACCCAAACACCTCACTTATATGTGAATGCTGAACACTTATTTTAGGATTTCAGCAAATAGCAACATGTTGCTTTTATCCACCTTGTTTTAGAATGTGGAAGTAAGCAGTCTTCTTTGAAATTTGCAATACTTCTGATTCATTGCTATAGGTGGGCTAAATGACTAAGAATAACAAAGAGCATTTATGACTATAGGAAATAAAAATTGAAATAATATGAGAACAAATATCATGCACCATAGCAAACTGTTTTTGTTTGTTGTTGATTTTTGCTGGTAAAATATTTTAATGTGGATGACACCAGAAGCCTTCTACACTGAGGTTAAAAATGGTAACTTGCTATTACTTAAAAATAAGGTAGATACAACACACACATAGAGCAGTGAACACACACACACACACACTGTGAGCACACACCCGGAGCAGTGGGCATCCATTTATGCTGCGGCGCCCGGGGAGCAGTTGGGGGTTCGATGCCTTGCTCAAGGGCACCTAAGTCATGGTATTGAAGGTGGAGAGAGAACTGTACATGCACTCCCCCCACCCACAATTCCGTCCGGCCCGAGACTAGAACCCACAACCCTTCGATTGGGAGTCCAACCCTCTAACCATTAGGCCACAACTTTAAATATTAGGCTACACATCTCTAAACAACACATAGTGAATTTGTGTTTTTCAATTTGGTTGAGTGATTCAATTCAGTTCACTCAAATAGTCACTTGTCACCACTTACATGTATTGCAGGTGCAGCTTTGTAACCTCATAAAGTCACTGAAAATCTCAATCAGTTCTGTTGTATTGCATGTGCTCTCTGCAATATATTGTACAGTTTGTAGAATCAGTTTGGGAATGTGTAATGAAATTGGTATCATAGTGAATGGTTGACAAAATTCTATTATGTTCAGTAAGTAGCTCGCCAGACATAGGCAAAACACACACACACACAAAACATTATTTGTCTTCCTGTAATTTTTACTTTTTACAAAACACCAAAGTACATAAATAAGTGGAAAATGCCCTGAAGACACTAATTTGTTTTTAAATGTAATCCGATTCGGTAACCATAGATTGATGTAATGTTTCCTGCCCTTGACTGGCACAGTACAGAAATGTTCCTGGAGGCAACCGGATCATGTACTTTATATGACTGAACTAGATATGAACAATAATTCCCTTTAAACAATTGGACCACTATCAAGGAAATTAATGACAATGTTCATGTACCATTTCCTGGGATATTGTGAGCAAGTCAAATACAGGAGTAGACTGTCCCTAGAGTAAGACAAGGCCAGCCTCTGGAGCAGTGGCCCAGATTCCCCCTGTAAAATAGAGGATTGATGTAACCCTGAGGGACTGTAAAGATAGGATATCACTGGGAATGGAATGGAATGGATTGTGTATTGTAAGAACACTTGCAGAAGTAAAACTTAACAAACTTGTAGACTTAAATTAGACTATGTGCATTATGTTGTGTTTCACTGGCAATTTGAAATGAATTGTTTTTGTTGTTGTTGTTGTTTTATATATATTTTGGAAAAACAAACAAAACTCATTTTACATTAGCTCTAAAATACATTTATACTTTAATTACATTTAGAGATATTTAAATGTAACTGTATTTGTATTATTAAATTTGTATATTATATTATTTAAATATAAATAAATATAAACCTAATATAAATAATCGTAAACTTAATAAATAAATATAAACCTAATAAATATAAATAAAAATTAAATATACACTTAACCTAATACAATTTTCTGGAAACAAACTTAATAGGCATTTTGTGTGTAGTAAAATTGGTTGCTTCCGGAGGATTGTGGTAGTTTAAGTATGTCCTGTAAAAAGTATTTTTTATTGTGACCTTTCTTTCTCTGCTGCCTCTAGTTTTGCTTTTTTTGGCAGCTGATAGGTTCGAAGTGCCTTTGTCTTGGATGGTGATGTCAGCTGGGTTACTGGGAACACCTGCTGAATTACGCACCATGCTGCCACAAGAAGGGAAAAAGGTTGAGACCTATACCTTCTGTGAGTGCATCCAAGTACCATTGTGAGTGTTCATGCGTACACATGTGCAACCCTGGAAACAGAAACCAGGCAGGCATAGGTTTCAGCTTATTAAAAGAGGCAGCATGCTTCCTCTTCTTTCTGAACTCCCTCACCATCGTTGTACCTCATTTCTCTTCCATCACCTTTAATGCCTCTTAAGCAGAGGGTTTAAACTAAAGAGTGAAAGCCTGCATTTAATGAGGACAACACCCCTTCAAAGTGTCCTTTATGGTCTGACCTTTATTAGTCATGATACTCACACATGGTGATCAGTCTAGTTCAGTCAAAAATGGAAATGTTGTTCCTGCATGACTTTCTTTCTCAGAACTCAAAAGAATAAATGTTGATGAATGTACTGGCTACTCATTTCTAATGAAAATACAAGAATAAAAAAGTAGTCACACAACCATTTCTCATACATTTTCAATTTCTTTTGAAGCCATAGAAATATCTTTGAATTTGAAACATGAAGCCTTTATCTCTATAATATTTTCCTCTGCTGATTGCAAAGGATTTTTCTTTCATTTTGGAGTACGGCATCCTAAAACCCCATTCTCTTTCATAATATGGAAAATAAACTTTGAACTAGATTTAAGTGCCCTACTTTTATGAAACTTATGATGTGTTTATTTTTTTTATTTTTTATAATTGCACATTTATCTCACAATTCTGAATATTTTTTATCTCACTGTTCTGAGTTAATATTTGTAATTCTGAGATAAAAAAAAAAAAAAAAACGCAATTACATTTTTTATCCAGTGGCATAAATGGGCTCAATTGAATCATTTTAAATAATATTCTAACTTGAGAAATTTCCCGTCATGCTTGCTTGCTCGATTCATTAATCTCAAGCAATTTGCTATTTGCATGATTATTTCACTATAGTTTAAATATTTCACAAGTATAAATATTAATGTTTACTTGGGTTTTCAAGAGTAATTTACTACCTGATTTTACGTTCACTAACACTGCTATCTCTTTCACCCTTTCCAGCCTGATCCAAAACATGTTTGGTGCCCAAAAAAAAAACATTCCATTTCAGTAAAGAAACAAAATGATCCAAGGAATAGTTATGTCTAGAGTTTTTTTAATTCCTCAACCCTCCTTCAGACTTAATAGTCAACCGGGTAGCGTTCAAGGCAGGTGAGCCTGAGGGTAAAGTGGGAAGTCTTTGTTTTGACACTGTGGGAAAGCAAGCTTTGTTCTTACTTATCTTATTCCTCAGGGTTGCACCGTGCTCTTTCTAGCCACCCTGAGTGCAGACATGCACTCAGAAGTGGAGGCTTTCATGTGGCTGTATCAGCAAACATGCACAGATCCCCCCATCTCCAGCCAAGACTTGGAGCAATGGAGGCATTTTTAAAATAGTGTCTGGCTTTTGTCGCAGTTTAAGTTAGTAGAGTGTTGAATAATGGGCCTTTTCATGTGGCATATTTTAAGCTTGACCAACATACTAGTATATTGTATAAAAATAATGTGAGAGAGTGGTTAACAGTAAATACCAAGAAGAAAAGAGAACACTTTTCATAGTTTTTGTTTTGTTTTGGTTTCACATTTTACTTGAGTAAACTATTTTCACAGAGTGAAATGCTTCAGTAAATTACTGGAAATTAATTCATTGTTATATATTCATTATTTATTATAATTTCATTAAACTGACCCTTTTTGATTTTGGGGCACAAGCTATCACGGAGGAACGGTTGGGACGGTTGGGGCAAGCTATCACGGTTTTCTGCAAAAAACAAACAAACAAACAAAAAAAACACAGCCTATCACAGGTTTTTCAGCCTTAAATTACATTTTTTTAATTAAAAAGGTTTCATTTAAATTAAACTGAAAGGCCTATGAGTGTTATGATTAATATTTTTATTGAAAAACAATTACTAAAAACAAAACTTACTGTATGAAACAAAATAATGCAAAATGCATATCAAGATAACAATTTGACCAACAAATATTGTAATATATAAATTGAATAAATATACTTTATTTACTTGAATAATATTTCATTTAGCCTATTTAGTATTACAGTATTATATATATATATATGTGTGTGTGTGTGTGTGTGTGTGTGTGTGTGTGTGTGTGTGTGTGTATATATGTATAAAAATGTAAATGTCACTTTTTTACATATGTTTAATATTTATATTTATGCAAATCATAGAGTCATTTCCTATAGGTTGTTATTCCATGCATTTTGCACATGCATAGCACATACTGTGTTCTGTCCTGAGGAAAAATATAAGTCACGTGTCCATGAAAAGTCTCAATGTGACAAGTAAGCCAAACCGGTTTTCATCTAATCCTATCGGATTTCTGAGAGAAGTGTGAAACATGAAAGGATGATAAAAAGAGGCCAGTATAGGTTAAGGAGTTAAAGGAGTTCATAACTGCTGGTCACATTCATAGGTCAATGCGTTTTGCAGACCAGATATTTTGTAGATATTTTTCATATTTGAGTTTCACATGATCATATTTTTCCTGAACATTTACTAATGTGCACTAATGTCTTTTCCCATTAAATAGGAAGGTGTGCTACCATCTCCCTTGGTATGCATTTCCAAATTACTTTTGCCTAAACCTGATATGAAATTGTGTTTAAATGCATGGTTGGAGTACTGAAATGGTTCCAGGGTCTTATTACTTACACCTTACTAGGAAAAAAAGCATTGAAGTTTTCAATGGGTAAGGTGATCTTGAGAGGAAAGATTAAGCTGCCTACATTACAAACCAACGTAATGTTTTCTTTGCTTTCTAAAGAGTTCTTACAAGCTGCAGATTTTATTCACCTAAAAAGACATGAAGGATCTTTTAATGAATTTCATTCATCAGACATGTCATGAGAAACATGTCCGTCTTTATTTCTGTGGGGAATCATATTGTAGGATGGCTTTGACCAACTGTTGAATCTTAGACATGTGCTTGAATTACAGTCTCTTATATAGTTTTTTTATATAACCTTTGTTCATTGATTTTCTGTGAAAAATGAATGCATCCATTTCTGTTATAGTCTAACAGTTTGTGAGATGTTGTTGGTTGGAAAGTCTGTGACAGCGTGTTTGTCTATTCCAGAGGATAGACATTAATGTGTGGGCTCCCAGTGCAATGATAGGTTACATAAAAATCTTACAACCTGCAGGAGACATATTTGCACATTTTACATTCCTAAAGAAATAATCCATCTATACCTATATATTCCTTATATTCTAATTTAATATTTTCCATTCATTTTATTTTGTTTCAATTTATGTACTATGTATTAAATGATGAATGAATTTGTCAGAAAAAAAAAAAAATTCTTTTTAAAAAGAACTTTCATTAAAAAGAAAAGTTCAGGTCATTTCTGCCCTTTGTTTAAGGAATACGGACACAAAAAAATTCCAGAAAAAAAACATTTCCACTAATAAGATTACTCAGCCAAGCATCAAAAATGTTAATTCAGTATGAATGTGAATGTTATTACATTCACTTAATCCATAAATGTAATGCAATCTTTAGGAAAGCACATTGAGCAAAAATACATGTAAAGGGGACAACGGATACCCATTTTCCACGAGTTGGTGTGATTCTTTATGGTCTTTGTGAAATAGCTGTAACATTCTTTGGTTAAAATTCTTAAGTGGCCATGTAAAACAAAACGCTTTTTACAAGCGACACATTTCACTGCATTATTTGAATGATAATGAGCAATGGCTCACCCCACCCCATGAATATATCCATATATGGCTCATTGGGGGTCTTATTCAAAACTAGCTATCTATTTAGAAACCGGCTGCAAATTGAAACAGCTCACTGGATCACCATTTCAGACTCAGACAACCAAAAAATGAACTGGTTGCATGGTTTCTTTGAAGCTTTTCTGAGATGGCAGACATGCCAAAAACCAAATGAAAAAAATGTTACATCCGGAAATATATTTAGATTGTGATTGCATATTCCATTAATTTTTTTTGGGTTATCAGAATTATCTCAGTCTGATTTCAACCAACTCTAAATCTAACCGGAAACCTAACTATTTTACAAGATGGTGATTTCATATGAATCCGAAAAATGTGAATCATATGAAAAAATTAGCATGAAGGTCCACCCTGAAACATAACTGTCAGTGGTGTATAAACAGATTGTATGAAAATGTATAAATCGGATTGTACGAATTAGCCACCAATTCATTAATTCACCATGAGATTGCATTGTGTAAACCAAAATTTATAAATCAGTTTGTTGAAGATTTAAAGCAAGTAATCAAGCCAAATCTCAGATCCGTGCATTTCAATGAGTCCTTCATTTGAACCCAATGGAAGATTTTTTTTCTGTAATATATTTCTGCTCGTTTCAGTATGACTAAATATGGAAAGACTGACCTTTCACATTTGAAGACAGGCCTGGGTTTTTGTGCACCAGACATACTAATGGTCCAGACAAGATGATGTGACATTACAGAATATTTCCATTAATTATTGTAATGTTGCTCTGTTCAGACCTGTTATTTACAGAGGTTGATGAGCTGAACCAATTACATGTTTCTTTAATATAATATAACTGATGAGTGTGTTTTAGATTCTTTAAAGGGCACAGACAGTTTAAAGGCATTTCGTATTAGCAAACTGCCAAATATTAATCAAATATAAAACCTAAAGGACATCATGCAACTTCTAATATACGTTTAGCCTTAGTCATGGGCTTGCGTTAACCTCCCTGCAAAGATGGAGGACGTTTCTTCGTGGTTTCCTACCAACAAGTTTAATGAACATTGGCTCTTTTGAAATTGTGGACATTTCTGGACAAGTACAGTGTTAAAACGAGATTCAACATGAACTTCTGCCATATCCCATATTTCTTTCAGATCCTCCTTGCATTTCCAGCCTGAAACCTGGCAATAAAAATGTTTACTTGCAAGACATTGTCCATTTTAAACAGAGAATGGTGTTAGGATTTTAATAGCAATTAGTGAGTGTTCGGCTGAGGAAATTATGTTAATTAAACAGCACAGCTGTGCGCTACAAGGGACATTTTAACTAACTGATGTTAATATTGTCTGCATACAAAAGCATGTGGAGTGAGGCACACAGTATGTTCACTATAATTTTCTGGTAAAGTGAAGAAGAAAATTTCATTAGCATTCAAATGCACAGAGCTTTTGCTAAAGCAAACTGAAGAATGTGACCACTTCTTATTGACATCCATCGAGATTCCTTTCCAAACTGTCTATATAGGGAGAATTGTGTACAGACCTGTACCTTACAGATTTTCAGTTATGATGCTGAAAGCAACAATGCTCCCATCCATTGTTCAGCATGTAAACATACTACGTCTTTATGGACAATTTGTTTTGTTTTGGCAGTTGATTTGCATGTGTTTCTTCTGTTTTTTTGGATCCTCATCTCTATTTTAAATATTCAAATATCAAATCAAACCAAATGCTGATTTGGTCCTCAAGAAACATGTGGAAAATTGCACCAATGACTGCCAGCAACTCAATTCACCAATCTTGATACTCCATTCCCTCGCCTCATACCACAAGTTCAAGTGGCTTTTATAAATATGTTGTCTTCTAGTTAAGCTGCCAGTAATTAGCAATAATTATATAGACATTCACATTGGTATATGAGGCAGGGTGTGCCCTGCAGGGCAACAATAAGATGATCAACTCCTTCATTACCCATTGGAAACACTTACATCTCTATCCATCATAGGAAAGCTCGGGCTAAGACAGCAGAAAAACTAAATAGCAGGCATGAAACAGACAGCAGATGCTCCATTTATGCTTCTCACTCCTTCTGGGAACAATTGTAAGAACAATCTTTTAGGTTTTAGTTTTATAACCTTAAAATAACATTCCACAAACATTCCAGAAACCAAAAATTGTAAGCTGGATCCGTCCTTCTTCCCTAAAGATAAATCTTAAAAGGCATGAGAAAAAGCTCTTCTGAAGTAAATGCAACTTATATAAAGAATTAAAGTGCTAGTCTGGCTGGCCACCTTCTATGACTCAAAAAAATGATAGTGTTAGAATGCAGTATACAACAGAACGACAGAAAAGCATGCAGAGGTGACTGATGCAGTAGTCAGGAGACCATTATATGCATCACAGATAAGGTTAATGCTGTGCCAGCATATAGGGAAAGACTAGAGCCATAAATCTCCTCAAAAGGTCAATCATATTCAGCATGCTTTTTATATTTTATTTATAGCTCCTGTTTGATGGCTGGATGGTCATGTGGCACTTGCTGAATATTTTTACTTATTTTTTTAATGCTATTGAAGACTGCCCAAGAGTCAAAGCTGTTAAATCCGATCCAAGGATCCGAATACAAAGCTTTGAAATAAAGATGGCAAACTATTCAATGACTCAGTGTCCTATACCCATTAAATCAACCAAGCGTAACTTACATATCTCTGCTGGGAGATTCATAAGCTATTTTTAACAGGAGCAATTATGTGAATAGCATGCACTCTTGACTCCCCTGTCTGACTGTTCTTAAATTAATTTGGTTCACTGTGGATCCTACGTAAACGTCCTGCATATTCAGATGGCAGCTAAGTGTTTATTCACTTTTGGACAGGATGTTAAGAGGAGTTATTGTTGTGCATGGGGGGCTGAGTCATCCACAGGTAAACTGCAGAGGTACAAGGAAGTTCAGATAGCTAAAAGAAAATACTTCTTGTGAATTAAACGTGTACAAACATCAGGCAAGAATTACCTCTTTCTTCCTAGAAGGTCTTACATTAACATTTACATTTATTCATTTAGCAGACGCTTTTGTCCAAAGCGACTTACAGATGAAGACAGTGGAAGCAATCAAAAACAACAAAAAGAGCAATGATATATAAGTGCTATAACAAGTCTCAGTTAGGTTAACACAGTACACGTAGCATGGGATTTTAACTAATATAATAAATAAAAAGAAAACAGATAGAATAAAAAAATAAAATAATAGAGCAAGCTAGTTAGAGGTCTTTACACATATACACACACACATACATATACAATTGCATAATAAATGAAAAGAAAATAGAATACAAAAATATTAGAAAGGTAGTTAGATTTTTTAAAGAATAGAATTAGAATAGTGAGTGTTAAAGTTAGAGGGTCAAATAAAGATGGAAGAGATGTGTTTTAAGCCGATTCTTGAAGATGGCTAAGGACTCAGCTGCTCGGATTGAGTTGGGAAGTTCATTCCACCAGAAGGGAACATTTAATTTAAAAGTCCGTAAAAGTGACTTTGTGCTTCATTGGGATGGCACAATCAAGCGACGTTCACTTGCAGAACGCAAGCTTCTAGAGGGCACATAAGAAAGTTACGAATTTAAGAAAATGGGTGCAGAGCCAGTGGTCGTTTTGTAGGCAAACATCAATGCCTTGAATTTTATGCGAGCAGCTATTGGAAGCCAGTGCAAAATGATAAACAGAGGTGTGACGTGTATTCTTTTTGGCTCATTAAAAATTAATCTTGCTGCCGCGTTCTGAATTAATTGTAAAGGTTTGATAGAATTGGCTGGAAGACCTGCCAAGAGGGCATTGTAATAGTCCAGCCTGAACAGAACAAGAGCTTGAACAAGGAGTTGTGCAGCATGTTCCGAAAGAATGGGCTTGTTCTCTTTGATGTTGAATAAAGCAAATCTGCAGGATCAGTCAGTTTTAGCAATGTGGTCTGAGAAAGTCAGCTGATCATCAATCATAACTCCAAGGCTTGTAGCTGTTTTTGAAGGAGTTATGGTTGATGTGCCTAACTTGATGGTGAAATTGTGATGGAACGATGGGTTTGCTGGAATCACAAGCAGTTCTGTCTTGGCAAGGTTGAGTTGAAGGTGATGGTCCATCATCCAGGAAGAAATGTCAGTTAGACAAGCTGAGATGCGAATAGCTACCGTCGGATCATCAGGATGGAATGAGAGGTAGAGTTGAGTGTCATCAGCATAGCAGTGGTATGAAAAGCCATGTTTCTGAATGACAGAACCTAATGATGCCATGTAGACAGAGAAGAGAAGTGGTCCAAGAACTGAGCCCTGAGGCACCCCAGTAGTTAGATGTTGAGACTTGGACACCTCACCTCTCCAAGATACTTTGAAGGACCTATCTGATAGGTAAGACTCAAACCATTGAAGTGTTGTTCCTGAGATGCCTTTCGCCAGTAGCGTTGATAGGAGGATCTGGTGGTTAACCGTGTCAAAAGCAACGGACAGATCAAGCAGGATAAGTACTGAAGATTTGGATTCTGCTCTTGCCAGTCTTAGAGCTTCAACAGCTCAGTTGAATGTCCACTTCTGAAGCCAGATTGGTTGCTGTCAGGGAGATTGTTGTGTGTGAAAAATGTAGAGACTTGTTTGAACACAGCTCGTTCAGGTGTTTTTGCAATAAAAGGAAGAAGGGAAACTGGTCTGTAGTTCTCTAAAAGAGATGGGTTGAGGTTGGGTTTCTTAAGTAGTGGAGTTATACGTGCCTGTCTAAATGATGAGGGAAAAACACCAGTGTGGAGGGAAGTGTTGATGATGTGAGTGAGTGCAGGTACAACTTCAGGAGAAATGGCTTGAAGGAGATGAGATGGAATTGGATCAAGCGGGCAAGTTGTAGGGTGATTAGAAAGGATGAGTTTTGACACTTCTGCCTCAGAGAGTGAAAAGAAGGATGTAAATGAGTGTAAGTTTGCTGGTGATATGAGCTTGACTGATTGTGGTGTGGAAAACTGTGCACTAATGTGTTTAATTTTATTAATGAAAAACGTTGCAAAGTTGTCAGCTATTAGGATAAAGAAGTGAGGAAAATGTTCTTAATTCTCAATTACCCTTTAAAACGGTAAACACATAATGCCAATAAATGGTTAATCATTAGTTAAACTAGCTATCATTTAGGAAGTTGAGTAAATACTATAGGCTTGAAAGACTTCCTGGAATGTGAGGAATGTTCAAGTTCCTGTACACAAAGCTAATTCTGTGTCTAAAATGTAAGATAATTAACCTCTTATTTACTAAACTATTTAATGCAGTTTACATAAACACATAAAGCTTAAAACGGCAATAAATGATACCAGTCATAGTTTGGTTTTGTATTGTTTTTTACTCAACCAAGCAACCAACTTCTACGATTCATATAGTCTACTGTAATATTTTCGATAGGCCTATATGAATTCGTAGGTAAAAGTAAAAATACACAGAAGCACATTCGCCTTCCAGTGTTCGCATGCGTGTTTTAGCCCTGCTGAAATCATTCCTCGCCCAGGAACGAAACTGTCTGTTTTATAAAATATTGTATAAAGTGGGTTACATCCCAAATTACTCATACACATTCTGTTTTTAGTAGACCTAATACATGATTATTCAAAAGTGTGGGGTCAACTTTTTGAAAAGTATACTTTCAGATAATTAGGCCTTGTTTGAACTTTGTTCATCACAGAATCCTGAAAAAAAAACGTATCATGGTTTCCACAACATAATTAAGGAGCACAAATGATTTAAAATTCGATAGTAATAAGAAATATTTCTTGAGCACATTTGAAAGATTTCTAAAGGATCGTGCAACACTGTACTGGAGGAATGTCTTCTCAAAATTCAGCTTTTCCATGACAGGAATAAATTATCTATAAAAATATATATTTTGAATGGTATATATTTCTTAATAATAATAATTAATATACTTAAATGAACTATATTTCAAGAAAAAGGGATTTGGGGTTGAGGCATTGCCAAGATTAACATATATAGTACTAAACTAATCTATAAAATTATTATTCACTTATAGGCTATAAACGTTCATAAAGGCTTTTCCTTGACAGATTAAGATTGTCAGTGAAGCCACATAAACTGAGCAGATTTGACCAGTAATGGCAGACTGGCAGCTGAATACTGATTAACTGATATTTGAAAAACACAATCGCCCCTGGGACCCCCTTCTCTACGCAAAGCAGAAGAGGTTGGCAGAGACCACAGAGCATGGCCTCTCATTTCCGAACACTAGGGAGGCTTTAATGAGAGACAAACACCAGGCGCTCCCTCAGGACCATAAAGAATAAATTCATGCTCAGTGATTAAAAAGGAAGACAGTTTGCTGGATGTCAGGGACATCACAACTTTCTTGTGCTGAGTTGAAGGGTTTCATTTTGAGTTTAGTTTTAGGCTCTTAATGTCTTCCGGGTAAACGTGTTAGATTGGCATCTGTTGGGAGCTGCATAATAAAACTGCTTAGCCTGAATTTGTTTGTGGTCACAAATGAAACAGAGTCAATGAAAGAACAATACATACTTAATCATATTTTAGGTGTCAGGGTGCAGTGGTACACATAAAATAACAAAATAAATGTTTGAAGTTTTTAAAAACGTATTAAAAATGACTAATCCTATTTATCATTTTGTCTGTTTGGTGAACTTTGTACGTTACAACTGTGTTGTTTTTTTGCCAGGAGTGAATCAGAAGACTGCTCATTGAGGGAGAACTAACAGAAATGATGAATCACAGCATGGGGTCTGGATGTAGCATGAAATCACACAAGCAAACACACACACCACCAAAATATGTTCACAGAATATGAACATTTTCAGTTTTATCCAGGCATAAAAAAGACAAATGGAACAGAATGTTGTTGTTGCAGTGAACCCAAAGACGAAAGCTTTGCTCATTGTGGCAGAATTGATCATATTTCAGTCTATTGACTTTCAGAGATCATCCGAGGATAGCTTTCTCACAGTGTTGCCTTTACTACGTATTATAACTTTGAAAGAGAAAATCCAGCATGCAACATAATTTGTAAATGTTTATATGTAAAGACAAATCTGCTATCATACCAAGCAAATAATAAGATATACACAAGTGAAACTGCAGCATTGGTTCAGGTTAGATACACAAAAGTACTTTTTTTTTTTTTTGCATCCCATTGTGATTAATTTCTCCCCCTGTTCTGCTCAGTGAATGAGTCTTCTATTTTAGCTACTTTTTTAATGAGGAGTGCTTCTTTTGCAGCCTCAGTTGTGCTGTCTCTGCATCATGAAGAGAAACAGTAAAAGTACCCTGAACCTGGTTACCGTACAAATGGGTGGTATTTCAAAGATTTCAAGTTGATTTTCTAATCTAATTTCGCCTTCCCTTCAAAGATGAAATTGTTTTTAATTTACCAGCTCAATTCCCCTGCCTCTAAATGCAGCGTCTTACCCTCACACTTGAGGCTGGATTTCTCAAAGGGTTTATTAAAATATATCATAAAAGATTTAGTTCAAGAAACTCATGACATGTGGATAAAAAAATATAAATCCTACCTCCACCCTTCACTCCCCTTCTTTTATAACTACATATTTTTACTTATATTGAACAGGGTTATGTGTTCAGTTTAGAATATAGAATATTTAGTCCATTTTAGATTTTTTTTTGTTGTTGTTGTTCATCATATGGTCATATTAATGTAACATGCTTTCTCTAGAATAAGGAAATAATGAATAATTTTCATATTCCAATTAAGATAATATAATTATAGTTAACAAACTAAAACTACATTTAAAATCATTAAAAAACATTTTGTTACTTGAATTATAATCAAATAAAATGAAATAAAAATTGCTAAACTGAAGAAAAAAAAAACTTTCCTTAAGAAGGACTGTTCTTGTCACCTTACATTTTCTACATTTATTTCTGATTGTGGAGGCAGAGACCTTAAACCTTCACTCTGATAAATCATCCTAGTTTTTAGGTAGGTTTATAGTTCTTTTAAGGTTCCTGTGTTGTTACTTTCAAATAGAGAATCAAGGAGACGCACAACTAGCAATCATCTACTTTAAACAGAATTTTTCATGATTGTTTGCACCTGAGTTTGCAGTGTTACAGTTCATTGAGCCAATCGAATCAGTTTTCTGCTGCAATTAATCAGCATTAAATGACTACAGGTATTCAAATCAACACAACGGATTGGGTGCCCAAACTGTTGCACAACCTAATTTTCACATTCCGCTTAACTCTGTACTGATACACTAAGAATTTATGTCGGAAAAAACATCACATTATGCATATCAATATGATATTTTCTTGTAAAGAAAGAGCAAACTATTATCCCAGACTTTTGCATAAAACTGTATATATATATATATAATAAAAAAATGACAAAAATACAACACAATTACCTCAACTTAAACTAAATATAAAATGAAAACGTACAACAAAAACTATTTATATTCTCATTTTAATAGCGTGTTGTACTTATCAGTGAATAATATAATGAATCATTCAAAAAAACTTTCTTTTTTTTTATCCAAAGCTGACAAACCATCAGTCACAATATCAATTTTTAGGCTAACCAGGAAATCGAATTTATCTTATAGGGGGAAAAAAATCTTAAGGCAATGTTAGCCATAGATTTTTCTTATTTTTCTCTTAAACCAAAAACCACCATTCTAAAAACCCATAGGAAATTGTCTCAAAACTGACTCGAAAATGCTAAATGCAGTTCGAGGACTGCAACAGATTTTATGCATGTCTAATTCCTCACCAGCAGGTGGCAGGATGCAACACTTGTTTAATTTTTATTTTTATTATCAGACCCAGATTTATTTTCAGTGGCTATACTATACCTATTCTGTTTGGTGCGATCCATCTGACAGAGCAGTTAGCTACTGCTTTATATTTGTTCAAAAGTATCAAATGAGACTTTTAGATAAAGTGCAACATGACCTTCAGTTTCCCGGAGAATAATCGCAATAAAAACAGCACCTCTGCTAAGTCCATCAGACTCTTGATTCAGTGCACCCCATGGGGTGAAATCCCAAAAGGACTCCAGTGGGATTCAGCTTTAGCTACTTAGCCCATCACCCTGGCCTAATAATGAGAGTCACAGGGGGGTGTTAAAGCTCTTTCCTCAGACCTGATTAGAAGAACTCATTGCACTGTAAAAAATAATTCAGTGGCTTAGTAAATTTCACAAAAATAAAGAGCTATATTAACTTAATAAAATCTTTTGAAATCATTTAAGTGATATTTTGAGTGGGTCAGATTAAAAATAATAATTAAAAATCCAACAAATAATTTCTCTAAAATTTACATATATTATTTAAGTTTATGTAATGAAAATAAATAAGTATTTAACTAACTAATTATATTTTTAATATACCTTCAATATTTCTGGTGAATTCTAATAGAAATATTTGATAATTATTTACTTGTACTGATCTGTTTTAGAAACTAAAATTATTAAGTATTTCCTACCAATTTTCCTAAATAAAGTTCCAGCTTAATAAATGAAAGTTTAAATAAATTGAGTAAATTTCGCGGCTAAAGTGATCACGTGTGCAGCTCCGCAGGAAAAAAAAAAAATCTGCTTTCCTCAGCAGCGACGTCGACTAGCCATACACCTCACAGCTCCTGGTAAGTAACGTTAGTCAGCTAATCCTACTTACGTTTGTAACACTTTATTAAAAAGTTAATAATTATTAAGCATTTCCTAACAATTGTCTTTGTATTTTACGTCATATTCAACAAGTTTCGTAGCTTAATCGAAGTCACCTGAAGGACGGCTTTCCTCAGCAACGGCAAGGCCCGCACTCCTCTCATATTGTGGTACGTTATGTAATTTATCCAGCTAGTTAATACTAATTATGTTTGTAATGTTTAATTCAGAAGTTAATTATTAAGGATTTCCTAACAATTGTGTTTGTATTTTGCGTCATCTTAAGAAGTTTAACAAGTTTCGCGGCTCAAACAAGAGGCACCTGTCACTGAAGGACTGCTTTTCTCAGCTACGACGTGAACAGCATCACTCGAATTTCCTGTAAGTAACGTAGTCATTTTATAACTATGTATATTTGCAATAATGTATTCAAAAGTTGATTAAACATTGACCGTGTGTACGTGTACATAACAGTGTAGTTTTCTAAGTTAGTCAGTGGAGCAGCCATATGTATGTTAGTTTTTTTTTTTTTTTTTGGAGTGGGTTAACGTTCGTACTTTTTGGATCACCGTTTATTTCAACCGCCATTTGAAAGTCTAACGATAAGTGTAACCGTGGTCCAGCAACTATACATGCCCAATGGAAAACGATTTTGTACAGGTTCCCCTTTGGGGTCAGTGGCTTGTCAAAAGGGAACACATCATTTATGAACTTTCAAATGACAACATTCTGTCTTGTAAAAAGCTGTCACGTTTTTGTAAAACATCATAATTAATACATGAACTCAGGTATGAGATCTTAAATCACCACTACAAATACTCCATGCAAAAGTATTTAAAATGGCGTGGACATAACATAGACTGGTGCGTTTTAATCAGCTCCCACTATATGCTCCGTTGTAAAATCATTCTAGTACACTGAAACTTATGACATACAATATCGGTCAAAACTTTGAAAACATTAAGCTTTTTAATGTAACAAATCCAGACCTAGTGGGTATTGAAGGACAGCCGAGGCTTGGTGAGGGGTACGTTGTTTTAATTGAGTGAACTTACTAAATTTCTTAAGAGTGTGTTTAAATATATTCATTTTGATTTGAATTAAGTAATATTTTTGTTCCCTGAAACAGATCAGTTTAATTTTCCATCCTTAAATAGTTTGATAGAAATTTCACAAATATATTATGTGTATTATAAATGAACAATTTGTTAGTCAAATACTAAATTGTTTTAGTGGAAAAAATAAAATATAACTGTACATTTTAGATAAAATAAACTGTTGTATTTTTAGTCAGTTAATATGTTTACATTTATGCATTTGGCAGACGCTTTTTTCCAAAGCAACTTACATTATTTCCTCAATAAAAGCCTATAGCATTGATTTACAGCATAGAAGCTCGCAGTTGGTCTCTTTTCATTTTTCTTTTAGGGTTATTGTTAAAAATAAATGTCCCTATTAGGGATGTCAACGATTAATCGATGATCGATTAATTGTCGATAAGAGATGCAATCGATTAAGGCTATCGATGGTCGGTTAACCGATTCAATGTTGGGCTGCGTGCGGCTCATGCGCACTCAACACGTGCGAGCGGCTGTGAGTGACGGTGACGATATATAAAAGCATCATCATTCATTCACAATGTACAAATTAAGCTTTTAATGTGATTTAAACTTTAAAGTACATTAAAATAGAAACAACATAAAAGTTCTTCAACATTAAATGCAATAGAAATGTAGTTACTAATCATTTCATCAGATAACTGTTTTATATCGTGCGCTTTGCAGGGCTGCGGGACACAGTGACAGGACAGGTAGTCTATTCATTCCTACAACTTGTTAATTCATTCCTACGAATTATTAATGTGGCAATTGTGCATGTTTCATTAATTTTGTTCCCTAAATAACCCATGATTTAAGTGAAATAAGGGAACAAATTAATAAATCGAACGAATTCTTAATTCATGAAATCTTTAATTTCCCTTCCCATGTTTACCACAGTAAGAGATGCGAAAACAGTTATTAAAAGCGAAAGATAATAAAATAAACCTGGGAAATTAGAGGGTTAGACTATGAAGATTTAGGAAAAGAAACAATGCCTAAATATACTGAATTTGTGGAAATTCGTGACCAACCGGCAAACCAGAACAAAGCCGCGTAAATGAAGACTATGGGGTCCAAAAGCATGGTCGCGATGTAACATTTTCCAGTTAACCTATTATTCCTCTAATAAACAAAGCTTTTATACCACACTTGTCATAATCAGATCTTATCATTTCTAAATAAATAATTGCTGGATTCAAAACAGCGATTCATAGGCGCTGTGACCGACACATTCCTGGAGCATTCAGTTTAAATAGACCGTAGTATACCGGTCCACTCTGCTGTTATGCCAAGGACGTTTTTGCTCATATGAAGAGGATCATCTTTTCCGTCTATATGCGAATGCGTGTTAAGTACAAGCCTAGTTTACATTATAAATAATAGTTTAACATTCAAATACATTGCGAATATGGAAACATTTCGATTTGTGCCGAATGAGACATGAGCAATAACCTCCAAATAAATCTAGCCAAATCCGCGCTCGCTCATCCTCGTCTGCACGCATGCACTGTCACGATCTAATGCGCTGTATGCCGGATTTTAAAAAGTCTGACATTTTCTAGGACAGAATCCAGCAGGATCAAATTAATGTGAGCAACAGTGTGTTTTGGTGCAGCAGCGCCGATGTACTTCACTTAATGTGCAGCGCAGTCACACGCGCTCCACATTTCGGATAATTTTATACAATAATGTCAGTTGAAAACATCGCAATTGTGCTTTAAAATACAACAATGAGCACCACAAAACCATTTAAAGAGGCGCGTTCAGCGTTCTCCGTGCGGGATTGGAAACTGTCAACAAAGTAAAATGACCTCAAAAGTATGGCGCGCTCTCTTCATTTTATCAAATGATCATAATCGCATCTATTCATTTTATAATCCTGCTACTAGCATTTTATTCAGACTAAAACCTCTTTAATTCAAGTGAGAAAGCGTTTTGTGTGTGTGTGTGGCTTTTGCACATCCTGTCATACCGCTGACTGTGTGCCTGCAATAGACGCATTTTGCAGTATTATGGTTAACGATTAATCGATTAATTGATCGTTAATTTAAACGACGATCGATCATGGAAATAATCGAAATTTGACATCCCTAGTCCCTATGTAGAAAATTAACCTGTCTTGTTGTTAAGAAGAATGCTGTTAATTTTTGCAACTCCTCCCCCTAGTAAACTTTGTTTGAGATTTTACCTATCATATGGTCCAACAGAATGTTTGCTTCTTCAGGTGCTATTTGTTTTGTGTATTTGTCACTGTCTTGTAACATTCAGGTTTGAATGTTAGCTCTAACCAGTTATCTTTAAAATTTGCCTGTAGGGTTCAGCTGATCTACCCATCTTCGTACAAGCAGAGTTGGCAGAGGAGGTCATAAAAATCTACATCCTTCGGGACAATGATGGGGCAGTCAGCGATGTAATCTTGGGAATCACAGCAGAGCCTGCTGCCATCTTTTGGGAGTCACATTGGATTTGAGATATCCCAAGACCCACAAATACAGGTCCTTCTCCAAAAATTAGCATATTGTGATAAAGTTCATTATTTTCCTTAATGTAATGATAAAAATTAAACTTTCATATATTTTAGATTCATTGCACACCAACTGAAATATTTCAGGTCTTTTATTGTTTAAATACTGATGCTTTTGGCATACAGCTCATGAAAACCCCAAACTCCTGTCTCAAAAAATTAGCTTATTTCATCTGACCAATAAAAGAAAAGTGTTTTTAAATACAAAAAAAAGTCAACCTTCAAATAATTATGTTCAGTTATGCACTCAATACTTGGTCGGGAATTCTGCAGAAATGACTGCTTCAGTGTGGCGTGGCATGGAGGCAATCAGCCTGTGGCACTGCTGAGGTGTTATGGAGGCCCAGGATGCCTTGATAGCGGCCTTAAGCTCATCCAGAATGTTGGATCATGCGTCTCTCAACTATCTCTTCACAATATCCCACAGATTCACTATGGGGTTCAGGTCAGGAGAGTTGGCAGGCCAATTGAGCACAGTAATACCATGGTCCGTAAACCATTTACCAGTGGTTTTGGCACTGTAAGCAGGTGCCAGTTCGTGCTAAAAAACGAAATCATCTCCATAAAGCTTTTTAGCAGATGGAAGCATGAAGTGCTCCAAAATCTACTGATAGCTAGCTGCACTGACCCTGCCCTTGATAAAACACAGTGGACCAACACCAGCAGCTGACATGGCACCCCAGACCATCACTGACTGTGGGTACTTGACACTGGACTTCAGGCATTTTGGAATTTCCTTCTCCCCAGTCTTCCTCCAGACTCTGGCACCTTGATTTCCGAATGACATGCAAAATTTGCTTTCATCCAAAAAAAGTACTTAGGACCACTGAGCAACAGTCCAGTGCTGCTTCTCTGTAGCCCATTTCCTGCACACGCCTGTGCACGGTGGCTCTGGATGTTTCTACTCCAGACTCAGTCCACTGCTTCCGCAGGTCCCCCGAGGTCTGGAATCGGTCCTTCTCCATCTTCCTCAGGGTCCGGTCACCTCTTCTCGTTGTGCAGCGTTTTTTGCCACACTTTTTCCTTCCTACAGACTTCCCACTGAGGTGCCTTGATACAGCACTCTGGGAACAGCCTATTCGTTCAGAAATTTCTTTCTGTGTCTTACCCTCTCGCTTGAGGGTGTCAATGATGGCCTTCTGGACAGCAGTCAGGTGGCCAGTCTTACCCATTATTGCCGTTTTGAGTAATGAACCAGGCTGGGAGTTTTTAAAAGCCTCAGGAATCTTTTGCAGGTGTTTAGAGTTAATTAGTTGATTCAGATGATTAGGTTAATAGCTTGTTTAGAGAACCTTTTCATGATATGCTAATTTTTTGAGATAGGAATTTTGGGTTTTCATAAGCTGTATGCCAAAATCATCAGTATTAAAACAATAAAAGACCTGAAATATTTCAGTTGGTGTGCAATGAATCTAAAATATATGAAAGTTTAATTTTTATCATTACATTACGGAAAATAATGAACTTCATCACAATATGCTAATTTTTTGAGAAGGACCTGTACTCACTTAAGTTGTTCCAAAAACTGTTTCTTGAGCTGGATCCTCCAAAACTCTGTTAATGTTCAGAGGTTAAAAAATTATCTTCTTGCATAGTAGTGGTTCATGATCATCCCACAGAATGGGTATTCCTGATGGAAGTGTTTCTGTTATCGGATTAATTCTGTTGAAGACATAGTTCACCCAAAAAGATGATTTTGTCATAATTTACTCTCCCTCAATTTGTCCCAAACCTGTACGAGTTTCTTTCTTCTGTTGAACACAAAAGATATTTTAAGTGACGTGACATTCAGCCAAGTATTAAAGAGTGTTGGTTAACGCAGTTAAAGGTTGCCATTGACTTTGCATAGGATACTTTTTTTTTCCTACCATGGAAGTCAATGGCAACTTTCAACTATCGGTTAACCAACATTCATTAAAATATATTTTGTGTTCAACACAAGAAAGAAATTCGTACAGATTTGGGACAACCCGGGGGGGGGGCGAGTACATTATGACAACATCATCTTTTTGGGTGAACTATCCCTTTAATATTGATGTAAGTGTTGCTTTTATTTTTTTATGGTTTAATGTTGAGTGTGACTGCAAATGGCTGGTATGCACCAGGAACAAAGTAAGATGTCATTTCTCTTATGTATGTCTTATCGTATTTTACATGTAATCTACTTGAATACTAAGATGGATGAAATGTTTCATAAGGTTTAATCATTTCCCTTATGGCTACTTTACAGTTTTAATTTTTGCAATTTACTGGAATATTAAAATGGATAAGATGTTTCAAAGGTTGATTTTAGACTTTGTCTTATGTTTAATTGACAAATAAATTTTCAATAAAAAAATGTGTTTCTTTCTTTATTTGGTTTTATTATATTAATTATAAAGGGTAAATGGTGTAAAAAAAAAAAAAGTGAATGCAACATTTTGATAATTTATAGTCCAATATTAAGTTAAATTCACTTTTACATGTAGTAAACGTAGCACATTTTTTTGGTTAAATTTCATCCAATATTTCAATTATATCTACTCAATATTTTTTGTTTATTTTACATAGAATTACAGTTGTGGTGTTTTATAATTTTGATTATATCTAATTAATTTTATTTCTCATATAAAGTAATTCAGTTATTCAGATTTACTTAATTTTTTTACTGACAATTACTCAATTTAAACAGTATATTTCAATGATTTCACAGCTTTAAAATTTACTCAATTTTTTTGAGTGTAAAAATGTTTCACCAAAAAAATTGAGTAAATAATAGTTAAAACTTTTTACAGTGTGGTTATCGAAGAAGCAGAGCTGTGTTTACAGTACAGTGCTCTGGCAGGCTCTGTTACATAACCCCCTTCAGAGTAAACCTGTAAAATCAGCAGTGTCTCCTGAGAGGGGTCTAGCTTGAGGTAAGAGCCCACTGTCAGTCGGCAGGTGATTATGTTCATCATTAGGGAACAAGGAGAGTAGGGAGAGAGATGTACAGTAATGCTTAATTTCTCCAGATCTGTTCAAATGAAGACGCAAACTTCTAAAAGTGTTGGACGGCCTGAAGATGGAGTTAGGAGTTGCTGGAAAATAAATATGTAGTTTACAAATCTTTATTAGTTAAAGACAAGTGCAAGAATAATTTTACACAAAGGGCATGTCATGCTTTATGTGAAGCTTTACGTATACGTGAAGTCCAAGCTTTTAGCTTGCGGAGAATGAACTTCAAAGCCAGTAGGAGAAAGGAAGAGCCGTGTGGGAGGACGTGGCTGTAGATGTGGCTTCAAATGCCCACAGGGTCAGCAGATCACATCAATATACTTGATAAGAAACCAACATTTCTGCAATTAGTTCATGAGATTGTGACAAGGTGATACATCACTGTCTGCAATCTACAGATTACATTTGGAGGGGTTTGAGATCCATGGGTTTTATCATCAAAGGATGACTTACTTTCTCTTTTAAGACACCACGTTTATCTTTAAACTAATGTCTGTCTTTTAGAATAAAACCTTTGATATTTGACTGCTGCCATTACTTTGAATGACCAAGATGGATCTGGTCTCAAAACATCACATGTTCAGTAATTTATTTAATGTAAGTTGCATTTAAACTTCAGTACCATGACTAACAGAAGTAAACAAGAAAGGTCATATAGATGTATGTATAAGTAACTCGCATATTTTCACTTCACTATTAGCTGCTTTTGTAGTGGTTCTTCAGATCAGTTTGTTCCTCATAGGGTTTAATATTGAAGCTGAGGGAAGTGCTTCTTGAGATGTTTAGGCGGATGAGCCAATGCAGATGATGGAGATTGAGGGTTTTAGAAGGTTCTCTCCTCCTGCTGGGATCTCAGTGAGAGTCCAGTCACTGGAGAAGAGGCCACACTTGTTTGTCATTTGATACGTGATTGTGGTTTTAGGATGAGGTGGTTTGAGACCATTTGCTTTGCGGATCATTAACTAATTTGTGTTGTATGCATGTGACCAGGGTTATTATTGCTAACTAAACCCACGAAAATTACTTACAAAAAATTACCATAAAATAAACATTAACTGAAATAAAGTATGGTACAATTTTAATTTTTTTAAGTTCAGTTAGTCAACGAAACTAAAATTAAAACAAAAAAACTATAGACATCTTTTAAAAAATTATAATAATAATAATGACAAAAACAATGAAACTTTAAGTAGCCTATCAAATGAAAACATAAAATGTAAAAATCAAATCAAATTTTAAATATTTGCAAAATCTATAGTATGATGCTAAAATAACATTGCATGTGACGGAATCATTTAAATGTTTATTTAAATGTATGAACCGGTTCTTTTTAATGTTTTGTTAAAGGGATAATTCACATAAAATTTACAATTCTGTCATTTTACTCACCCTTGAGTTGTTTAAAACCCATACAATTTTAAATCATCTGCAATACACAATTTTTTTTATTTTTTTTTTTTATTTTTTTTTTATGAAACCCGAGAGATTCCTGTGCCTCCAATGAAAGTCCATTCTACTGAAACTTGGATGGTTGAAAAAGCTGATATAGACCTACATAATTTATATAAATCAAACAGTTTAATCCAAGTTGATCATATCAATTGCATTTTATGATGAACAGATATAATTTAGGTTTTTATTTACATATAAATCTCATTCAATGCACAGCTGATCAAAAACAGTAAACAGAAAATCAAACATACGTCAGAAGACTTGATTAAACCGCTTAATTCATATGCATTTATTTTACAATCTTTTTATGAAATTTTATAGTGGAAGGTGCTGCACTCAGTGGAGGCCTCTTGGTTTTCGAACGATTCTGTAATTTATCAACAAACAAAAAAATTGGCTTAATCTGATGTTACATCATAGGTGAGTTTCAAACAAAACTCAACACTTTAAACAGTTAAAATATTTTGAGGTACTAAGATTTCTATTTGTTCACGTTTACATCAATCAGAGACGCCAGCATTGTGGCTTCTCCTCAAGATCTTTATGTTGCTCTCTGAATGAGTGCAAAGGTAATAAAAAAATCACTTCACACACAATAACTCACAGGGCTTCTTTTTGCGCTGGAGACTGGGTTCAGGGAATGCTTTCATTAATCATGAAGCCCAGTACGAACTCCAGCACCGCTTCTCCTACTGAACATACATAACTGTCCTGGCTGGAAGAGCGATTGCTGGCCCCACACTCGGCACAGGGCTAAAAACATCACGACCTGCTGCGTGCTGGGAGATTTTGTGAATGATGGGACCCAGCTGAAATGTCCATCAGTGAATGTATGTGGCATTTGGATAGAAGGAAAACAAAAAGTGTGACTTACTTAAGCTAAGAGTGGTGTATTCTTGTATGGCTGGTCTTCAACTCATTGAGCCATAAGTGCCCCAGTGGTCCTTACATGTTGCTTTATCCAATATTTCACAGCAGGCCATGTTTTCTTTTGTGTCTTGTGATGATTCATATTAAGTCTGAGAATATTCAGAATCATAAAGATGAGTATTGCAGTGATCCATGCTTATGCTGTTGTTTGCTTTATGAGCTCTTTGTTTATATATTGTTTCTGACAATTGTTAGAGACAGGTCTATTGTGTTAATATATGTAAAATAATATTATAATGTCATATGCTATATATTGAAGATGAGCAAAGAATATGACAAACGTCATCATCTAACAATATACTGCAATTTTTTTACATTTATTTTCAGATTAACCCACACACATTCTCTGTATGATCAAAAATACAATTATATTGTGAAATATTATTAGAATTTAAAATGGCTGTTTTCTATTTTAAGATATTTTAAAATGTAATTTATTTCTGTAATGGTAAAGCTGATTTTCCAAGTTTAGTGTTCTTAGGACAGGGGCAAATTTGTGGGGGTTTATTTTTTATTTATATTTCTTGGATGTAAATTCATACATTTTCGAAAATTAGAGCATTGGTTTTCACTACCTTTAAAATTTCTGCTGTTTAGTTTAGTTTTGTGTTTCATAATTGTCCTACTGTTAATATACAATAGGCTGTTTAATGACTAATTTCATTGTGACTATGAACACAAAAGGTAAGTGTGTGTTTAATTAACTGTATCTCTTTTTTAGTGTAATAATGGAGGGAATATTGCGTGTGTGTGTGTGTGTGTGTGTGTGTGTGTGTGTGTGTGTGTGTGTGTGAATTTCTCCATTTTCCAGTCTTTGGACAATAATCATGAAATCCATCAGAGTACAGAGTTTGTGTAATGTAATGTGAGTGAATGATTGCACTGAATTGCTAAATTTGACCATTGGAATTGCCCCTGATAACTTCAAATAATTAAATAAAATCTAAAATTATAGTTTGAGATCTAACAGTGACGCGAAATGTCTGACGAGTGCTATTTCCTTTGGTACAACACCCGTTGGACGTGTGGGTAGAGAAGACTGAATAAGGCATCCAAGAAATACATACTAAATGTGTTTACTTGTGTGCCGTAATTCTAAAGACCACTTTGTGCTTGAATGCAGAGTAGGGCCAAAAATGTCCATCAAGGAATCGTCTGGAGGAGAGCCATTCATAATCAGGACGTAAATTGTCGGACAAGCGGCATCACATCACATTCCACACAAAGTCCTGTGTGTCTTGTTTTTGTTTTTGCTGTTGCACTTGCCAGCTTACCTTAGAAATGTCTTTCACGAAACTCATGCCTCCAGTGTACAAGTCAGATTTTTTTTTCATTCGTTGTGTGTACTTTATAATGGTCAGTGAGTTAGAAAGTATCCTTTTAGTGATTTTATACTAATGAGCACAAATGTAATCACCCTTATTTTTCGGACTATAAGTCGCACCTGAGTATAAGTCGCATCAGTCCAAAAATACGTCATGACGAGGAAAAAAAACATATATAAGTCGCACTGGACTATAAATCGTATTTATTTAGAACCAAGAACTAAGAGAAAACATTACCGTCTACATCCGCGAGAGGGCGCTCTATGTCTTCAGTGTAGACTACAGGAGCACTGAGCAGCACAGAGCGCCATCTTGCGGCTGGAGACGGTAATGTTTTCTCTTGGTTTATTTCTCTTGGTTCATGTCAAATTAATTTTGATAAATAAGTCGCAGCTGACTATAAGTCGCAGGACCAGCCAAACTATGAAAAAAAGTGCGACTTATAGTCCAGAAAATACGGTACGACCAAGTAATTTTTCAGTACCTCCTAATCACAATAATAGAAATCTGTTTGTATTCTCCAAGAGGAAATATTTAACACACAGGTACATTTTTGTAATAAATGTCCTTAATGTTTAATTTTATTTTTCCCCCCAATTGCAGGTCTGAAGTATTGGGCACCAGAGATATCCGTCTCTTTCACATGTCTCACTCCCCCAAGCGTGTGAGGGTCTTTATTAATGAGCGTGGCTCACCCCAGAGGGTCAAACCCATTTGGTCTGCTGATGGATCTCATCTGCACCAGAGTGTGGTGGGATCTTCTGCACCATCAGTCTTACTTTGAAGCTGTGGATCCGGAAAAATGATGGACCAGTGAACCAGAGATGGATACAGAGATTACACTGTAAATATAGATACACAAATATTAACAAGGGGTCATATCACAACAGTCAAAACAAAATACTAAGAATGTAAGTGTTATATAAGCTTGTATCAAATTAAATTCTTATTAGATGGTTTTAAGCACATTATAATTATACTTTAATTTAATTATAATTATAAACATAATGTCATTTTTTTTCTTTTTTTTTTCAACTATGCATCCCAGTTCTATTTTTTAAATAAATAACTGAAATTTACTGGGTTTATACAAAATGTGTACGTCTAAAACACCTTAGTGCTACTTAAAAAAATGAAAAACATTAGAACAGTAATATAAGTTTAATGAACTTTTTGAGTTTACTGTTACTCCTCAGAGTTTAGTAACTTGATAAAGTTTTTTTCTCAAAAGGAGAAATATGTCAGCAGAGGAGCCGAAAAGGGTCAATACTAAACCAGAATATTTATAACATTATTATACTCATATTTACTCAAAAACATCAGAAATAAAATGTAATAACTGTAATAAGGGACAAAAGCCTATTGCTAACCTTTTTTTCTGGTGGAGTGAGGAGATAAATGATTTTACTCTCTCACAAAAAAAAAAAAAACTAAATAAATGTGATTCTTTTAAACTTTCTGGAAGATATCAGATAACAGAATTATTTCTGAAAGATCATAGATCATGTGAAACTCCAGGCTGACGCCATTAAAATTTAGCTTTACCATCACAGAAGTTAAATTTTCCAATATATTAAAACAAAGGAGCTAAGAGAAGGAAATCAAAAAGAAACACATTAACTATAATTTTAATGAATGTTTATTACCATAAAATAAAAAAGTGCTCCTCTGCATGTGGTACACAGCTATAGAGCGTTAAACAGCTTTGCTGCAAAGCACACAAACATACTGTTAGTATGTCGGCCATAACATCTCTGTGAATGTCATGAGAGGATAACACTGTCGAGTTCTGTGCTCTTCACATTCACAACAACAAGAGATGCTAAAACAAAATGAGAAAAATCATTGTTTAATTCAGAGGTTTCTTAATTAAATTATTTTTGAAAGGATGGGAAACTTTTCCAGAATTTTTGAAAAGGTTATAATCACGGCTGATATCAAAATGTAAACAAAAAAAACAATTCATGAAAGTAACTGGCTGTATTGTTATTTGGCAAAAAACTGCTCAGATCAGCACTATTAGAATAAGTTCGGAGGTCACATGGCCCAAGATATGTTGGCTGCATGTTCCTTCGCCTTCATGCGCAGCACAGCAATGCTGGAGGACCGCCGTTCAAACTCAGGTTTGGTCTCAAACGTGGTGTGACTGTTCGGTGAAGGAGCCAGAAGTGAATCTGAGAAGAAGTTATTGAGAGACACTCCAAACTGATTTTGCTGGTGACTGGGGAATCCCACGTAACCGTGCTCACTGGATCTTGGCGAGTGGGGGTAGGGAGGGGAACCACGCGGGATCATGCAGGACGAGACTACGGAGCTGCCTGCAGTGGGACCTGTCCATAAGTTGTTGGAAATCTGTGTGGTCAGAGGAAGGTAGAATAAAATGAAATCAAAATGCATGAAATCGTAAAATCCCAACACTTTAGGACTTCTCACACTGTAATAGTTAACCCTGCTCTCTCTCTCTCTCTAAAACAAGTACCTTTTCAAAAGGTAGGCTACACATTTGTACATTATCTACCCCTAAAGGGTGCATCTTTATACCTTAATGGTACATATTAATAGGCTCTGCTCTGGTGAAAGTTTTCTTAACCCAGGGGGAAAATGCACTACTAAGCTTGAGCTTGAGGCTTTAGCTGGGGCAGGAAGTCATGCAGCAAAAAAAAAAAAATCCATAATCAAAATAGAGGAATCCAAATGTTTGGAAATTCATGGCACATAAACATAGATTGCGTTTTGGAAAGTTAATTCAATTTTCTAATATAAATCAATGCATTTTACTATGCCTGGGAAAATGCTTCATGACAAACCAAGATGACATCATATCAGATACACCCTCAATCTACATCAAAATACAGTGACATTTATGTCAAGGACTTTAAATAAATCCAGACCAGGCTTTTAAAAACAAACCCTGCAGCCCACAAAAATGCATTTGTGTTCGCCTCAAAAATCTGAGCATAAGACAAACACAAGGCAAACCTCTCCTTACAACATGCCCGGTGCAATAAGGACCTGTCCTGTTAAGGCACAGGCTTTTTTTATTTGCCTATTGAAAACACACGAGTGAAAAATCTGCTGTCTGACAAAGGAAATTGTGTTCTGTGGTGCCATCTAAATCTTCATCTCCAGCCCTCTCAACAGCTTTTGTCAGTTAGCGTGAGACAGCTCTCCCACACCCGTCAAAGCTGTTTAAAGCTCGAAAGGCTAAGGGCAGTTGTCAACAATTCATGCATTGTGTTTGTGCTAGTAAGGACCATATGCGATGGACTTTACAGTCAAATTTTGTAATCAGATCAATAAATACAAAATAGATAATGAGACCTACTTACTGCACAATAACAATGATGGTTTGTTAAAAATACTAGGCCAGGCTTTTTTTTGCATTTGAGTAGTAGACAGCCATGCATTGGTTGATTTATAATTATTTTTGCAAACATTTTGTAACACCATGGTGCAGATAAATAAAGTAGTCACCTGTGAATAGCTGTCTGTCCGGGGCAGCATTGATATGTCATAGGTCGCTGCAAAGTGGCTTTTGGCCTGCTGGATCTGTCCGTATCTTTCTCGCTTCCTCCACTTGGCTCTTCTGTTCTGGAACCACACCTAAAGAAAATGATGTAAAATGATAATGATATGACATTTTATGTAAGCACAAATTTAAAGAATATATTTTATTTATTTTATTGTTGTTTTTGTTAAGTCCTGTTTTTTTGGTGTCATGTAAAGTCAAGCCATAATTAATCACAGGGCTGTGACATTAAGTTATCAATTAAGACAGGAAGGGTTACTAATTTTATCCATTGCAAACAAATACAGATCAATAACTGGCAGTTTTCATTATAAAAACTTAATTACATTATATTTTTAATGAGTTTACATACGTTAAACCTGATTTAAAATGGTTGGAAAAAGCGCAATGAAGTGCAGGTTGTACTGCATCTTTAGCACCACTTTCATTTTAACTTAAGGAAGAAATTAAAGTTGTTTTCAAATATAGTGACAATTTATGTTTGTTTGTTTATTCTAAGGAATGCATGCATGAGGACTCAGTTTTAAGTGAAAACTCAGGCTTTTCCTAAAATGTACCTAATGACGTTATTCTCAGACAGGCCTAAATTTAACATTGGGGGTTTTATATAAATCCAAAAAAAAAAAAAATACACTTACAGGAAATTTTCGAGAATTATCACAAATGAAAGTGAGCAGTTACCTGAACTCTGGCCTCCGTGAGCTCTGTTCTCATGGCCAGCTGTTCTCTCACATACACATCTGGGTAATGGGTTTTCTGGAAGACTTTCTCCAGTTCCTCTAGTTGAGCGCTCGTGAAGGTCGTGCGATGGCGTCTCTTCTTGCTGCTCGACACGTTGCTGTCGCATTTTTCGCCGATGTCGTCCAGATCTGTTTTGTCTGGTCCGGCTGCGGCTGCTGCTGCGGCTGTGGCCGGCGAGACTCTGATACTGCAGCAGTTCTCCATCGCGTGCAGGCTGCTGTCCTCCGTTTTAGGAGTGCAGTAATTCACGCCTGATAATTTTTAAAATATGAGTATTTCACATAAAATTACACAGTTTCATTAGCGCCTTATGCAGCACGTAAACTACATCGAAAACATTTTAACACTGAATAATCTGCTCATGAGGAACCGCATGAAATAAATATATAGCAGATTATTCAGTGTTAATATAGCTCTCTATATATATATATATATATATATTAACTATATATTTTTTTTTTCACATAGTATGATCATTTCAAAATGTGCAAAAAATAAATAAAAAAATTGCGAAAACCTTAATAGCCTACCATAAATATACCTACAAATAAGAAAAGGCTCCTGGACATACGTCAATGGACAACGGTCTATTTAACTTTACAATGAAAAGAAAGTGTAGGCTAAATTGAATATATATCGTATTCGCCCATTTAGTCCAAGTAGGTAAAAATGCAGATAAATAACACAAGGATGTTTATAAAATAAGATAAAAAAAGTTTAATTCCATGAAAATGTGTAAAAAAAATCAGCTTTTCTTTTCTATTTCACAACTTTTGAAAACGTAATCTTTTTTTACTTAAAAAAAAAAGTTTAAAAAAATTGTTGGGGAGCTGGACTATTTAAAAATATGGAAAATGTAACTTTAAAATTGTAAAAAAAAAAAAATCTTACATTTAAATATTGGTTAAATCGGCAATATGCAATTTTCAGATATAATTCTTACAAGTTATTTCATCTTAAAAGTGGCCTATACTAATAAGTACAACAGCTAAAAACATTTCTCATCGGAATTGCAAAGCTGGCGAATAGCTTCTAAATGTAATACATTTTGTTTTACATATAAACATAAAGGTTATTAAAATAGTTTTTGTAGACTGATGCCAGAAGAACATTTTAACTTGCACGAATAATTATTTATTGTTTATTAGAAAGTCACACAATCTAGACTCTAGACATTGACCTGAAGAAACCATTAAGTAGGCTACTTCATCAGAGAACATAATATCCTGACCACTTCTTTATAGAACCAATGTGCTGTATATATATATATATATATATATATATATATATATATATATATATATATATATATATATATATATATATATATATATATATATATATAATATTTCCATGTTATGCAAATGTTTTGTTACATAAAAAAAAACACCTTATGCCTTTTTTAAATTCTGACTTACTGTTTTGGTTGTCACACGGAGACGATCTGTCCATGGTGGTGTGTTGATCATTGCTCTGCATCGAGAAGGCCTGCACGCATTTAGGTGATGTCTTGTTGTAGTAGTGCACATTGTCTAAAGTCTCCATGACTTGGTCCATGTAGTAATCGCTGCCTTTAATCGCTTGACTTTTCAAGGAGAACTTGTTGCTCATGTACTCCATCATGCTCCTCTGGCCTCGTCTCAAGCATGGAGCGCGTCAGTGGACACCATCAATGTTTAGTTTTGTCAAAAATGAAGCAATGGGGCCAATTATTTGTACAAGTCGTTAATTCGTCTTGCCTTAAAGAGACCGAGGGCCTCTCTTTATACGGCAAAGAGCGAAAGCTTCTAGCAGCCTCCCAACTTCTGAATATGGAGAAGGTGAAACTCCACCCACGCGCATCCACAAGCTCTAAATAAGATTTATGAAACTCTGTGATGACCCGAGATGAAACAATTACACTTGCTTTCGCTTTCAGTGTGTTTGGATATCCCTAATGATTATTTAACTGATAAATCCGACTGAAGTAGACATTGCGCGCTATATAAAGTTTTAAACTGTGCATGTAAACAATAATTATTTCAGTAAACATTGCTGATTGTTTAAAGAACAGTTATAAAGTAAATCTTACATGTTAAGAATTTTTTCTTTACCTTTGAATTACTTCTTTGCAAAGTTAAAGTTTTTAATAAATGTTAAATCACGATAACTTGAAAAAAAAACTTTCTATCAAAGATATCAAACGTTTTTAGAAAAACTGTATTTCATTAGGCTATTATAATTACTGCAAATAGCTATTTAGCTACTTAACTTGGAAAATAACACCTTTGTTCCGACGCATAGGCTACTATAGGCTTTTTAATATTTATTTCAACTATTTATTTTGTTCATAATGGGTAATTTACGTTACTTTCAGCTTTCCGCTTAATTTATTTATTTGTTTATTTATTTTAATTTACGGCAGGCTATATACAAAAAAGGTTAGCCGCGGTTTCCAGAAACGCATTACGGACGGTACTGGTGATTAATTAATTTACTTTACATTTATTTAGTTAGGCCTATATGTCATAATGTTATTTAAATATCTTATTTGATATTAAAATTATTCGAATGATTATAAATTGATTTATACATTTTACTTAATCTTAACATTGCTAAAGTATGCATATTGCCTTAAATAAATATATAGGCCTGTATAAGTACATTAATATATACACATTCAATGAAATTATATAGTAAAGCACACTTTTACTTTTATCAAACAAACCAGTTTTACAATCCAGTAAAGCATTGTCTGCTATACCCTCTCTAAGCTCAAGATAGGCCATTATATGATCACAAATATGCTAAATATACCTAAAATTAGGACATGGTAATACACGCGTGCTATTAAAAATCGAGCCTTTGAAAGCGTAATTTATTGTGCCACTTTTATAAATTAGTTATTTCAGTGGACACGGTTGGTTTTATCCGAAATCCACTGATGACGCAAACAACGGAGATTTCCACACTCCCGACAGCAACATATATACACGCACGGTGAGCATGAGGTGATTCTTGCATGCGAGTTTGCAAAGTTCGGCAGCGAAATTATTTTACGACCACCTGAATGTCTGTATTTCGAAAGGCGTCATCTGATAGCACCCTCACTCTGAAGAGATCACACACATGGAGAAGCCCTCTTCTCTCTGCCAGCAAACCTCACCACCTGCCAGGCTAGCCATATCTAAGGGTCACTTACAGTGCTTGGGGTTTGATGGTGCCACTCTGAGCTAAAATGAAAATAAATAGGGGCATTTATGAAGGCTCTGAAATGACCTTCTGCTTGGACCCCTTGCTGTGGGGAAAATGTGCAAAATTCTGTGTGGTTTGTTGAAATTTTTTCAGCACATTAAAAGTAAAGCACATGAAAGTGCAGAAGATGCTGTAATTTATGGCATAATTTCACTCAGTTAAGTTGGTAAATAGGCTACTTGCAATAATGCAAAATCAAATTAATTAAAGCTTAATTCAAAACATTAAAGCTATTAAGAGATTTGAAACATTTACACATAACAGAGCAAGCATTCTCCAATTGGAGTCTTAATTACTTATTTTATCATTATTGTTTATTAGTTTCGATTTTGCAGGCATGAAGGCATTTTGACTTGTAAATCATTGTTTCAGACTGCAATTATTAATCACATGTGTTAAACTTAATATATAAAGACTAAATCGTTAAAATCGACTAAAAAAGTATTGATAGCACTTATTACAGTCCTGTTCTGCATGTACATTACAATAACTGGGTTATAACTAGTTACTAAACCTGAATCTCTATTCTAAACCTAACATAACCTTATATTATTTGGTACTTTCTTATAAGTACACTTTGAGTACAGGTATAAGTGCATATATACTGTGAAATAAAGTGGATCCAAAATATCCATAATGTCACCTATAATTTGTATGGAAGGACCCCTGTATGTCCTTGAAATAATTATTTTGAATATATATATATATATAGATGTAAATGACATGTAAATGACTGAGGCATCTTATTAATCTGAGCTTTGTCAAATTGGAACATACATGTAAATGCTTTTCTTCATTATGAAGGTACATTCTTAAATCATATTAATGGTTTAGTACAGGCCACATGAGGCTTTCGGGTCACTGACATGTTTGTCATTGTTTATTGCCTCTCTCTCTTTCTCACTATCTCTCTTATGTACTATAAACTGAATGAATCTCTGGTGAAAGTCAGAGGTCAGTACGAGCGTGTCAGCTGGGTTTGTGTGCATACGCCTTTGCAGTCGCTTAAGTGATTAAAATGATAATAAACGGTTTGCCAACAGCCACTTCTTCCAGCTACTGTGATTGAGCTGCTCAAATCATGCCAGATGCATTGAGCTTGCAAAGTCAAATTTGGTTTGAAAGGCCTCTTCACTTTAGTGTGAAGGATTATTCAGTGAGTGTTTATTTTCCTTATAATGTGCTCCTGGGCAGTTAAATACAATGTAGTCTATTAGAAACTCAAACAAACCAATAGGTTTTATATGACTCTGAAGGGTTTTACTAACCCTATTCAGAACTGCTCTTGCTGGAAGTTTAAAAGATTATCTCTCACGGTTTTCCTATGTTTTCTGTGGGTAACAACTGGCATGAATTACCTGCTGGCATCAGTCTGCAGATTCAGTCTTGTTATTCTGAGATTCAGCAAAAGTGGAAACTTGGAAATGTACTGTCTTTGGAGTTCCATTGTAACCTTTTTGCAGTCATAGTCTGTCGGTCTATCCAACTATACACTTTATCGATTCTACAACTTCAGGAAAATAAAGGTACAAAACTGTCACTGGGGCATTATCCTTTCAAACCTTGTCCTTTTGTACCTTACAGTACTGTCCCAGTGACAGCTTTGAACCTTTTTTCTGAAAGTGAATGTATATATAATTGTGAGTATGTATTGAGTTTACATAGATAGATAGATAGATAGATAGATAGATAGATAGATAGATAGATAGATAGATAGATAGATAGATAGATAGATAGATAGATAGATAGATAGGTAGATCTATACATATTTAGATATAGAATACAGAATACACACACACACAAATGTTGAATGTTTGAATCTGATTGGTTGATGAACATTCTAAGGTGTGCTATTATTTTCAGGGAAGCACATGGCTAAAGTAGTTCCAGGCAGGTCTTGACCACATCACATGCCCATATCACTTCACCAAAATGATTTCAGTTATTTCAAAGATCCTTACACCCTACGACAGCAAAAGAACCAAAACCCACAAAGACACTGACCAAGCTAATAGATCTAGCAAACAATAGTACAAAATGACAAATTATTTCAAATTTTTTGCCACAAAATAAAATTTTATTATGTAGAGATAGCGCATAATTTCTTTCTCCCACCTTCTCTCATACAAACGCACACATATATAGTACTGACACACACTCGCACACATGGAAACATACACGTGCACAGAAATGTATAATCCAACTAATCCTACACACAAGAACGTTTCGAGGACAAAAACCTGACTAATGTCTTGAAAAACTTAATCTGAACAATGATGTGAGGTGTGATGATGCTTTGCATCGTATAGCCACATCACCATCTCAGGTGTGCATTATTTTCTCATAATTCAACTGCCCTAATCAGTTATTCCTCTCACACACGCACACACACACACATAGGTGTAATGGTTGTTATACTGTACAGACCGTATTTTCAATCGCCCTACACCAACCCTACCCCTAAACCTATAGAGCCAAAAGAGTCTCAATAAAGATAAATGCACACACTTCATTCACATATGCACACATAGGATTCATACATGCACACACATAATTAATAAATACACACACAGGATACACAAATGCACACAAAATTTACAAATGCACACACAAAATGTAAAAAGCACAGAAGATTCACAAATGCATACAAAATTCAGAAATGCACACAAAATTCAGAAATACACACATAATTCAGAAATGCAAACAACATTTACAAATGCACTCAAGATTCACAAATGCACAGGACAAGATTCAGAAATGTATTTCTGATGCACACACACATATATCTTGATTTACAAACTGCTTGCTGTCTGTGAACTTCACTGCATTCGTATGTGAATTTTGAGACTCCCCTGAGTTGACTAGACACACAAATGCTTTTTTTTTTAAACAGGGAATTGTCAGCAACCAATCAGATATCTCCCTTGTTTTAGCCAATCACAAGAACTTACTCCACATGGGGGATTGTTTACTTATAAGCCAATCACATGAAAGCTTTCACACAGCGTGATATGCCTGTGGTGCTGCATATTAAAGCCTATATGAAACTGTATGAAAATAAAGATGTTTAGATTACAATTCAGGTTTACTTTTTTATAATTTTTATATCAATTTATAAATGTCTCAATACATATAGCCCAGTGACTGCAGAAAAAAATTTAACCATGGATTTCATAAATTTGCAATAGGCAATTATTTAATTTTATTGAAATATTTTAATGAAAGAAAAAAAAATACACCTTTTTGAATATTTAAATATATCTAAATATTCTTTTGGATGCAATATAGAAGTCACTTTAATTATAATAATTCGGTCCCTACATGAAGAGAGAGTCAGCGGTCCACTGCAAGAGGAAAGTGACTCTACAGCTGCGCAAAGTGAGTCGCCGGCTGCATGAGGAAAGTGAATCGTTCGCTTAGGAAAGTGAGTCGTTCGCTGCGTGACTCGTGAGGAAAGTGAATCATTCGATGAGTAAAGTGAGTCTTTCGCTAGGAAAGTGGTTCATTCGCTGCGTGACTCGTGAGTAAAGTGAGTCGTTCGCTTAGGAAAGTGAGTCGTTCGCTGCGTGACTCGTGAGGAAAGTGAATCGTTCGATGAGGAAAGTGAGTCGTTCGCTGCGAGAGGAAAGTGACTCTCCGGCTGCGCAAAGTGAGTCGCCGGCTGCGTGAGGAAAGTGAATCGTTCGCTGATGAAAGTGAGTCGTTCGCTGCGTGACTCGTGAGGAAAGTGAATCGTTCGATGAGGAAAGTGAGTCGTTCGCTGCGAGAGGAAAGTGACTCTCCGGCTGCGCAAAGTGAGTCGCCGGCTGCGTGAGGAAAGTGAATCGTTTGCTGATGAAAGTGAGTCGTTCGCTGCGTGACTCGTGAGGAAAGTTAATCGTTCGATGAGGAATGTGAGTCGTTCGCTGCGAGAGGAAAGTGACTCTCGGACAGTGAGTCTCCTGCTGCGCAAAGTGGGTCGCCGGCTGCGCAAAGTGAGTCGCCGGCTGCGTAAGGAAAGAGAGTCGTTCGCTGCGCGAGGAAAGTGAATAGTTCGCTGAGGAAAGTGAGTCGTTCGCTGATTGGCTCATAAGTAAACAATCCTCCACGTGGGGTGCATTCTTGTGATTGGCTAAAACAAGGGAGATATCTGATTGGTTGCAGATCATTCCCTGTTTTAAAAAAAGGCATTTGTGTGTAGAGCCTAGTCAGAGGAGTCTCAAAATTCACACACGAATGCAGTGAAGTTCACAGACCGCAAGCAGTTTGTAAATCAAGATATATGTGTGTGTGCATCCGAAATACATTTCTGAATCTTGTCCTGTGCATTTGTGAATCTTGAGTGCATTTGTAAATGTTGTTTGCATTTCTGAATTGTGTGTGTATTTCTGAATTTTGTATGCATTTGTGAATCTTCTGTGCTTTAAAAATGTTGTGTGTGCATTTGTACATTTTGTGCGCATTTGTGTATCCTGTTTGTGTATTTATGAATCATGTGTGTGCATGATTGGCACACACATGATTGTGGGGAAGTCGTGGTCTAATGGTTAGAGGGTTGGACTCCCAATCGAAGGGTTGTGGGTTCTAGTCTCGGGCTGGACGGAATTGTGGGTGGGGGGAGTGCATGTACAGTTCTCTCTCCACCTTCAATACCATGACTTAGGTGCCCTTGAGCAAGGCATCGAACCCCCAACTGCTCCCCGGGCGCCGCAGCATAAATGGCTGCCCACTGCTCCGGGTGTGTGCTCACAGTGTGTGTGTGTGTGTGTGTGTGTTCACTGCTCTGTGTGTGTGCGCATTTCGGATGGGTTAAATGCAGAGCACAAATTCTGAGTATGGGTCACCATACTTGGCTGAATGTTACTTCACTCCCTCGCATCCCTATGTGTGCATATGTGAATGAAGTGTGTGCTTTTATCTTTATTGAGACTCTTTTGGCTCCATATAAACCTAACCCTCACAGGAAACTTTCTACATTTTTAGATTTTCAAGAAACTTCATTCTGTGTAATTTATTAGCTTGTTTACCCGTGGCGACCTCAATTTAGGTCCCCACCGTGACACGAGTCCCCATGAGTCTGTGTGTATTCAGGTTTAAGTCCCCACCAGAATAGAAAAACAAGTACACACATACACACACACACACACACACAAATATATACACATATACACACTTGTAGTTGCAAAGTTACCTATAGTCAGTAGAATGTCTAAGTGTAACAGTATTAAATGTATTTATGTGTACATAATTAAACTAAATAATACCACAGCAGTCAGCCAGTGTCTCTGGATTAAGTTGGAGACCTATGGGCCGTCTGCCCAAACACAATGCCAAAACTCCCTCTAATAAGACATCCCTTTTCAAGATTTATTTTTGCATTTCTACAGGCATTAAAATGAGCTCCAAGCTGCTGTCAGGAAGTTATTTTCCAACCACTGTTTTGAACACTCAGCTTTTTGATATCCAAATTCAAATACACAAACAAGGATATCGTTATCTGATTCTAAAGACTACTAAAGAAAACGCTTCTAACTCTAATGTATGCATTTGCTTTTTACCTATTTTTGGACTTGATGCATTTTATGAAAGATTACAAAATATTTATTTGAAGCACAACTGCGTATAAACCAAATAATTTACTGAAAGTAATCTTTGGTATATTAATATTTTTAGCTTTAAGCACAACACAAATTCCCAGTATAAAGAAAGAAAAAAAAAACCTAAAGTAAATTAAAACAGGAACGAGCTGGTTTCTATTGCCTGTCGTTGTCTGCACATTAAGCATGTCATTTGTAAATGGTTTCCACCCAGTCCATGGCTTGCAGTGCTCATGTTAAATGGAGTGATACTTTAAAGCAATACGTATCCTGTGACCGCCTGCAGATATTTGGGCTATATCTCATCCATTGCTTCTAATTCATCTGCAGGAGAGGAAGCTGGATTTTAGTAAAAACAGCAGCTGCAAGGAATTCCAGTGGAGATCAAATGTGCATTGTAAGTCTTGTTAAGAGCTTACATCAACAACACATCCATCACACTCCAAATATAAACAAATATATACACAGTCACAAATACGAAGGATGAAAACAAAAGAACAAACTGAATCAATATTATCTCAGAGCAACAAACACAAGCTTATGTAATAATCTTTTTACTTGTTCAATTTGGTTCTCTTTTTTCCTCCACCCCAGCCTCCGCTGTGTCGCACTGGGTTGTCCCGGAATGAGATGCGTTCATTTCGGTTCGGAGCTGAATTGACTCTGGTGGGTGATGGCATTTCTGTTTCTGTGAAGACAAAGGTATTTAAAAAAAATACACAACTTCAATAATGCTAATACACCATCAATTACCGGATATGACTTTGAATGAGATTTATTGGATTCCCAACAAGCAAAGTTCTTTCAAACACAGAACAAACCAAGCTTGTTTCTGTAGTTGATGTGTTCCACGTGTAGAAACCATGGCCGTGCTGAACAAGAAATCCTCCACGATAAAATAAAACGGCAGGGAAAACTTCATCGATTTGTGAGGCTACTGTGCACCACTCATCTTAACTGCACATAATTCTAAAACACAATGTTTCTGAATTGAAAAAAATGATCACTCATTTTTATTTCAAACATCAAAAGGAGTATGAAGCCTAGTAACTCTTCTTTTCCCCGGTTTTTAATACATTTAATACATTTTACAAATGTAGTAATTGCTTAGCTAACACAATTTTTTGTTTTTACTACATTTGCCTTAATTTGTCCACTGCCTTGGCTGATTTAAAGTGGAAAATATAGACGTCTGCCCTCGATGGGTATTAATCGCACTTCAAACCCTAGATGTTTATATTCAAAGAGACACATGTTGTTGCCCGAGTTCTGTGGGCCGATATTTAATAAAACGGCCACACACTCACTTAACCGCTGTGACCAAACAAATTGTTTTTAGCCATTTTGCTTCCATTACCTTCGAAAGAGGGCAAAAAATGAGGCACCGGGAGATTTCCTCTACACATAATGAAAACGTTTATGGCTCTTTATGGCTCGGCCCCAGTAAGTAGAGGGTATCTTGTTGCATTAAACCTAAGTAGTATTTATAAAGTCCTTACTGTAATTGAACATAGTACTAAGCATGTCAACTTTTGCTCACGACCTAATGACTCACGATGATTTAATTCAAATGACAAGAGGCCTATGAGAAGCTAGGAAATTTTGTTTTACGTTGGCCGATATACAGCCTAAAACACAACACAAATAATACATTCCTTTCAGAAAATGAGTATTGATTTTTGTGGATTATAGAGGAATGGTTTTGTAAGTAAACTGTAAAGTGAATTATCTGTAAATAAATCTTTCATTTCAGTTCTCTTTGATCTGCAGAATCAGCCTTCATACTGTGAAACGCTCTCCAATACATCATCTATAAGGCTTGATTCAGTCCGTCATTCAGAAAACCAATCGGTCAGTCAGGCTGTCAGCATCCTCGAGGATTTCATTTTCAAATCCAATTTAACTTCATTAGCGCAGACAGTGAAAAGCCTTCACAGTCTGACGTGTCTGTGTTAAATGCACTGAACCCTGTTTGTGTCAGTCAGTGGGATCTTTGTCAGGGTGAGTCCTCAGTGACATAGTGTGTGTGACAGAGCTCGCACTTAATCAGGGAGGTCTCTCGCTGTCCGTTTCCTGCTGAAAGAGAGATTATTCCGCCATGTCCCATTATGGACCCTGGCATGTCTGCTAAGGCAATTATACATATAAAAAGATATACTGTAAAGCATACCTGCATTTACTAGAAGTATCAAAATAAATATTAATAATAATAAATAACATGTTTATCATGCATCAGATTTGTGTGATGTTGCAAATCAGTGTTATCAAGTAAGCCAGATGATGTGTACAGTCATGTCAGTTTCCATCGTGTGCTTTATTCCACACCCACTGCGCTCTGCGTGCAGTATTTGATTTGGCACATGCCCGGCATGATTTAACTTCACATCATTTTGTGAAGTCTGCAGTGTTTTAAAATTTTTCCTTAATGAATCCCATCCCTTAACATTTCATAAAATAGTACTGAAAAAAATAATACAGAGATGATGCTCTGGGTAGAACCTAAAAGCTGGTGCTTAAAAGGAAATATATAAAAATGTATCCAACACTGTGCTATATGTATTCATAACATCAGTGGGAGTTTGACTGCTTTTTTGCTTGTGTGATATTATCAACAATGCAGGCACAGATGTTTCTAATGTAAATGGGACTTTTGCATACTTTCTAACTTTTATTTCATCAGTGAAATATAGTCAATGTTTAAAATAATTAAGATTTTTTTAATGTTTGTGAGAAGTTCTATGTGCTCACCAAGGCTGCATTTATTTGATCAAAAATACAGTGAAAATAGTAATGTTGTGAAATCGTATTATATTTTAAAATAACTGTCTTCGGTGTCATACGATTCAACATACAAAAAAATAATAATGTAATTATACCAAACATTTGACCTGTATATAGAAGAAAAAAAGTGTGTTTTTTATTTTATATTTTTATATTTATTATTTATTCTATGTTATTTTATTTTGATAGTACTCATTTTAGTCAAATGCCCTGAAATAAAAGACTCACTTGTGTTCTCAGCTGAGTATCTTCGAGGCGGAATATGCTTATTAAGAGGCGGAGAGACACTAGTGGAGTCAGCCCAAAATCTTGCTCCAGAATCTACACCATCTCTGTCCCCTGTGGCCTAAAAAAATACAGATACAATAAAATATAGCCAACAACTCACACACTTGAACATGCATAAATTCACTCTCCTATAAACAAGTACTTACAAGTCTAAAAATAGCAGCAATTGTTAGCATGTTTACAAAGCATTTAATTTGTATGAGACACTTTAAATTTTAATTATATTAGCTCTTACCACAAGCTGCACCCTCCCACCATTAAGAATATCCTGGTCAATATCAGGGAGGAAATGATCCCTGAAAAGGTCATTGAATAGATTACCTCAAACACAATTTACACCACAGCACATTCACAATATGTGAGACCACTATAACCGATCACCATTATGAACTGTTAATAATGTTTCTACCATCTGTGTATATTTTTAAGAAGCACAGTGTTCAGATCAGTGTGTCTCACCGTCCCGTGCCTGTGGAGTCTGTGTCGGGATGGACTGCTTGTGTTTGGAGCCACTGGTAAGATTGTTTTTCCTCTGCTTTTGCTAATTTGTGAACTTCTGCTGCTTGGTGAACTGCGTTTGACAAAACAAGAAGAAAATCATCAAAAAGAGTTTTCCATTTCATATCCATTTAAATATTTTCAGAACTAAACATTCATTTCGAAGAGGGTTGGTGGGGGGATGAGGGGGGTGGGGGTTGCCAGACAAGTCCTGATACGGCACCAAGTTACGGTAATCAAAAAGAAATCGCTTTGGACTGTAATAAGAAGCAGAAGAAACAAGTCTGCGAGGTTGATGACATGAAAATAACAGTAGTTTCGGGAACTGCATATTTATGGTGGTGCATATTTATGCCTACTGAACAATAAAAGAAAAAACATATGAGTATATAGGAAGTAGGGAGAATTATGGACAGTGTCAATACGTGTCTCCAAAAAGCCTAAATACAAAATAAACTTGTTCTTGGTGGAGACTAGCATAAATTGATAACAACGTCAGACTAATAAGCAATATTTGTTCCAGTAGCTCAATTGGTAGAGCATTGGGCTATCAAGCGTTGGGGGTTCGATTCACCGGGAACACATGATAAGTAAAAATTGATAGTCTGAATGTACTGTAAGTCGCTTTGGATAAAAGCATCTGCTAAATTCATAAACAACATATTTCAAGCAATTTAAGTAATTTTCATGGTTTTGCCAAAAAGTGAAGAACAGACAAGGTTTATGGGTTACAGTTATCATGGGTTAATTGAAAATCCACTAAAAATGTCAAGTTATTAACTCCTCCCTAAGGACTGAACAAGAATTGTGGCAATCCACATTTATTGCTGCTGAAAAGTCCTGAAGTGAACAGTTATCCAGCATTAACAGTACGTTTGCACTTTCACCAGATATGATTTTGAAATTTTTCATACACTTCAGATTATTACACATTTAATACAGCTATTTGAACCCAAAACATTTGGACAATAATCAAGAACACAGAACATGCTTGAATTTCACAGAATTCAATAAGAAAATATCCAGCCAAGAGGACCCTGCAAACAAATCATGCTTTTCTTAAAACTAACTTTACTTAGTCATTTCTAAACCAATTAGCCCAAAAGTTATTTAAACTTGAAGAAGAAACTTGTGCTAATTTTCTAATTTGCTAATTTAATGTTGTCTAATGCAATAATATTCATGCATATTAAACGTGACTGTGTCAAAATACCTTTGGGGACACTGTATGTAAAATAGATTTTTATAGATTTAATATAATTCGATTTCAACAATAAAATTGTTACCTCAGTTCATAAGAAGTGATTCATAAAAAGTGTGCATTAGGACAGGTTCATAGTTCAATAATTATTATTACAGTATTTGTTACAAAAAATGTTGGAAAGTTACAAAACTGCAAAATAAACAAGGTAGACGTGTATATACAGTGAACACAGATTTAAGGGAAGAACCAAAGATTTAAGAGAGTTAACCACAAATATTATATAATAGAAACACATGCAGCATCCAGTAGCTGTCAAACCCACTTCCCCACATCTATCCCACCCTCAGGACATTAGAGGGCCCAGGAGTCACGGCTGTTAGAAGGTCTCTTAAGTACATTAGGCTGTATAGTGCTGTTGTGGTGGTGCAGGAGTCAGAGAATCGGCTCTTTCACAGGGGTCAGGATGACAGAACCAAACTGCTGGGGTTGGATTCGGAGGAGTGATTCAGTGTCCTTAAGGGAATCACTCTGTGCAGGTATTTTCAGAAATTGAATACCAATATTTTTCCAGTTATTTTTGGGTTTGACTTATTTAACTGGAATTTGGTGTCCAAAATGCCTAAATTGTTTCATTGCAATAAAGACACACATAGGCTATGCACAATACACACTGTGCATGTCGGGATGCTTGAGTGTGTGTGTGTGTGTTTGTGTGACTATACCCATGGGGTTTTGATTGTTTGGGAGTTCTTCGAGCAGACTCAAAGAGGGAGGTCAGGTCTTTTATCGTGAGGTTCTGTCTCCCACTTTCCTTTACCCTGGGTCAAACCTTCACCTCCAGAGAGCAGACCACAGGCGGTCAACCAGCGGTCAACACACACACACACACAAACACATGCCATGGAAAGGTTCGTATGTATGCGTGAAGCTTGTCAATCACATCAATCTCAAGCAATCAAAAAGTGCACTAAAATCGAGGCAACCTGATAAATCACAATGTGAGTTTTTGAGAAATCCTTAGTTGCACTGGTTAAGAAAAAAAGTTTTTCAATTTAAGGACTGATGTTTTACAAATGATCTCTGATCATCTTAATTAAAGTGCGGAAAAAAACAACTGAATAATCCTTTATAGAAAATCTTGAGATCCTCCAAGTCATTGATTACAATGGTGCAGAAAAACAAAAAATGCTTTGTTTTAACTTTTTTTATTTTTTTTAAGAACTGATGTTTAAAAAATAATCTTGGATTATTTTAATTTCTTTTACCAAAGTGCACAAAAAAATGCAGGAAAGATAATTAGTAATTTGCTGAGGAAACCAAAGGAATTTGATCAATCTTAATTTGAAATTTTTAGAACCTAGAAATCCTTGGTTGCATTGGTGCAGGACATATTTTAAACAATCAATTAAAAGTCCTCTGTTTATTTGTATTTATTTAGCTAATGTGAGAAAACCCATATATTAGTCATTTCTAAAGTGGATGGCTAGATATATGACCTAAGTAAGACATTGTATGTCAGTTAATCTCTTTCAACTGATCTAAAGTATTATTTTCCACAAATTCTGACTCTCTTCTTTGATTTCCTCGCAAAGGAATCAACCCAAACCAAAAGCATCATCTACTTGAGAAGTAACACAGTGCCAAGCCCAGCAGATACAGGAGACTGGAAATACATGACACATGGTGCAAATCAAACACAGGAGAGCAGCAAAAACCTGCAGGTTAATGCAAAGCAACTTTGCAGCGTTTGAAAAAAGAAAAAAAAGTGTCAAATGACTGAATTTCCCAAGATTAAAGATGCTGAAACCAACATAAGCAGGGCATCATCGTGCGTCCTGGCTCTGGGGTTGGGTAAGGCTACCTGCTCTTCCCCTCTGCTGACCTGCGGAAGGCACCAGCAATTCAACCCCAGCTCCATCAGGGATGACCCCAAGCCTCAGGCTACAGGCCGGCCGCTGCTCCCCTGCTCTCCCCCAGCGGGGGCTTACATTTCAGCCGAGTGCTCCAAGCCCCCTTCTGGAGGTGATTAGCCCCCCGAAGCCGTGACAGATTCTTTCCGAGATATCCGCCTCACTTGTGTTTATTTTATCCGAGCTCTCTTTTGTGGATGTGCTGGACATGAAGTAACCCACTTGAAAATGGGTATCGGCTTACAAATGCCACGGGACTGGTGGAGGAGCCGGAACAACAACAACAACAAAAAAAGTAAAGAAAGAAAGCAACCGTTCACATGTAAGGAGGATATATTTCCATTTATTTGCCCGGCTCTTTAACGTGACCCTTCATCTATCCCTTATCTCTTACGCTCGACCCCAACTCGGTAGCATTGTGCTGAAAGCCCACCCCCCTCGGGCGGCACTAGGGCTGCAGACGGCACTCTCTCTCTCTCTCAGTCTGACCTAACCCTAAGTGCCCTACCTCCTCTGTACTTAACTCAATTTCACACTTCAGGTCCGCTACAAAGTCTCCTGAAATACAATCATCTTGTTTATTCTCCACCATCCCAAACAAGCTAATAGCTAGCTATTTACGATCCCATCATGTGCATTCAATTTGATCAGGCAATGTGCATGCTTTCGTGTATTACACGCAAGCTAGATTCAAACGTGTCCCAAATGACTGAATGGATTCAGCCCATGGGGAATAATGAAAATGGATCAGGTCTCTTAGAATTCAGGAAATTGTGCAAACTCCATCAATTGTTGTCATGTATATTACAATCAATTGAAACAATATGGAGTATATATATATATATATATATATATATATATATATATATATATATATATAGTTTATATGATTCATATAGTGATTCAATGGATTCCAATGTTTGAAACAATTTTCTGTGTGGATACACAAATCACACAATTTATACTTCAAAACGCCATAGAATAAATATGCAGATTGAGACATTCTTTTAATTTAAGTGTTTCATTTGAATAGTAAATCAGTTGAGTCCTTTAGTACAGATTCAATTGATTCATATGTTGCAACAACAGATTCATAGGTGAATCATCTGGTTTGTATAGTGATTCAACTGATCCATATAGTGATTCAAATAATTCACATAAATATTTTAATTAATACAGTGATTCAGTTGATTTGTGGTGCATATATGCCTCAATTCAGCCATACCTTTAAAGTTGTCCTTGATTGTAGGACGTGTTTGCCTTTGAGTTTCTCTTGAAACATACTGCTTACTGTGGTGTACACGTGGATTTGGGTCTAGAACACATAACACAGACAAAACACAGCTCATACGAATGCAGGATTCATCGAAGAGACAAGCACAAACAGAAAACCGACAGTAACCAAAGCTTCACTTTCCATTACGAGACCAAAGGGCCCATGGAGCAGTGGCTCTGAGATTTTGACACAGGCCCTCATTTCATGGGGCCTTGATTGGATTTGTGGCATTAGAGTCACGCACTCCTGACCTTGATCAAAGCCGGCTTCAGGCCAACCCTGGAGGACCCAGACCAGGAGCAGGACTACCGTGTCTGGGATTCTTCTTATACTCACAGCCCACTGAAGCTAGTTGTGGGCCCTTAGAGCTCAAAGCACAATGGAAAATATGGAAGAATGTTTGCAGACGAACCAATCAAATATGCGGGCCATGAAGCAGGGTGGAGTTGCTTGACGTTATGATGTTATGGCAGATTAAGCTTCTCAAGGAACCACAAGCTCCGTGCTAGTATAACACGACTGCTCACCAAAGTCACATAGAGGGAAAAAATACAAAAACTCCTTGAAGGCTGGCATAACATTTTAGGAGATGGGCATTGTTTTATTAAATAGATAGTTGACCCAAAAAAGGAATACACTGTACACTACAAATCTTTAAATAATGTATTAGGAAACAGGCTTTTTTTCTTTGTCTCTGTGTGTCAATACAGACTGATGAATCGATAGTAGCCTTTTTTATTAGTAGTGATTTTAATTTAACTAAATATGCAGTATTATAATTCACTGTAGCTTTACTGACTATCTTTCATTTTAGTAATACAGTACATGGAATCCAGGACAGTGGTTCTTAACTTTTTGACTCTAAGACCCACATTGACCACAACAATATTCAAAGACCCTTTTCCAGTTGTTTGTAATTTACTGAATAAGGATTACGGATAAGCAGTTTTTTAAATGATTTTTTTAAATTAGAAATTTCAACCTAATAAAATATTTTTTTTTACCTTGCCTAAGTAGAAAAAAAAATGTATGTTCATAAAATGTATAATTTCAGAATTCACACCTTTAAAGGGATATACTGTAGTTCACCTTCAGCTGCTGGTCCCCACTGACTTAGTATAGTATTGAAAAAAAAAAAAAACACTATGCAAGTCAATGGGGACCAGCAACTGGAAGTGAACTATCTCTTCAATATTAATCTACCTCAAGGATCCAGGTTTTCCAAGACAAATATGTGCCCTGGTTATTAAAAAGGAAAAAAAACCAGCTGTTGAGGGGGGAAAATATTGAATAGAAATATCGATTGCTTTTTTTCTCATTTTGAATCATTTATGTCATCTTGAGGCTCCCTAAGAAGTTTTCTGAGGCCCCCTGATTGAGATGCACTGATGAACTGAAGTTGAATGGTTTAAGTATAACTCATAAGACAGATAAATTGATAGATAGATATGCCTACCAATTAAGCTGCTGATCCTCTTCTGCGGCTGTTTCCTGCCCTTCATTTTATTGGCTCTCTTCAGCATGAGAAGGGCAGTGGACTCATTAGTAAATCCCCTGAAATAGAAGTTAGCGAGAGTAAATACACTTTTTTTCTTTTTTAATGAAGAATTAAAATGATTTTCTAATAAAAATGCAAATTGTGGCACTGAAGTGCAAGGACTGCACAAAGTACTACAGAAACATACCATTCTTTGAGGATTTTTTCTGATTTCTCAGACAGGGTGTGGGCTTTGAGGATTGATCTGGGAATTTGTTAGGAAACCATAGATAATGCATGAAAGAATTAGCACAATGTTAATTTTAGTAATGATCAGCATTAGACTTGAAGCCAATGATTACCTGCTACTAAGGTGAGGAGACGTGCTTTGCTCCAAGCTGGCTGCACCTTCATGATCTGACCAGGCATGTTTCGGCTGCAGTGGGAAAACAGACAGGGTCTTTGGAGGCACTGGAAGACCGAGAGGAGACTAAGAAACACAAAGACATTTAAAGAAAAAATAGCATCAGTATGCAGTTTTGTAACACAAAGACTGGCTTGAAGTGCACTTTTGATTCTTTTTTTTCTCTTCTTTTTAAAAAAATAGATAGTATTTGGGCTGCTTAGTTATAGAACATCGAAGTGCATTCAACAATCTCTGCAGCTCCACAGCAGCAGCTGCAACACATCACAGTGCTGCTACCGTGATAGAAAAGGCCAGCTCCCTCTAAAGAAAAGAAACCGCAGGAGAAAAAGCACCGTGCTGAAAAATGACATCTGCTGACGAGAAGGAAGTTTGAGGCTGCTTAGAAAGTAATTGTGTTTTTGGAGTCAATAAATTCGGCACTTAATCACCCAGAGAGACTCTGATTGTGCCGGCCCACAGACAGAAGGAGGGTCCGTAGGGCTGTTACCTTTGGCAACGGCAGCTGTTCCAAAAATGGCATAATTCTGTCCGGTAAGGCATCGGAATGCAGGGTTCTCAAGTCTTTCTCCAGTGCTTTCAGTGCTTTCTATTCAAAACAGGACACAAACAAAATCAAAGAGCATGAACATGGACTGCGCAATTCCAAAATGACATCTGATCTTTACAGTGAATAAAAGTGAATACTGCTGTTTTCATTATTCATTCAAAGCAAGTAGCAGATCACATTAAGCTAAAAGCACTGAACTAGTTTCCTGTGTGTGTCAAACACTTGAGAAATATCTACTCTAAAACTGAATTTTTCCCCCCTTGAAGTCGTGACAGACATAAATTTGGGAGCCAACACACAAAAAACTACAGAATCTTTAAATGTAGAACAATAATACAGAACCATTTAACATGACATCGTAATGCACTTTAATGAATCGCCTAATAAGCTACACAGATGAGCTCACTTAGTGTAATGCATGGGTTAAGCCAATGTTAAGTTGAATAAATGTGATGCAAATGGGCAGAAAATAGCAGGTGACATAAGAAAAAGAAACAACATTTTCCTTCCCCTCTTTTTTTGCTCATTGACTGCTCTTTTTCAGTACCTAATCACTGCTGACAGCCAACTGCCTCATGGCTACGAGCGCTAGTTAAAGGACTGTCAGCGCAACGGCCCAGGCTATCTGTCTGCCGACTTCACCGTAACGGCAGGAGCACCAAGCATCTGCTCATACCTCATCAAAAATGAATTCGTCCATGTCCACCTCTTCTAAGTCCTCATCGCTTTCTGTGATCTGAGCGGCAGCTAGAGCACGGGCCAGATTTTTGCGCAGAACGCAGCCCCTCCACGCAGCCTGCAGGGGCAATACACACAGCCATGAATCACATGCAAGCATAAATATTGTGTGTTATCCCATTAGGAAGATAAAACATGTTAACCTCTGTTTAATTGCCCCGCGGTCTGCAGTTTGAACTTTCGGTGACTTTGGCTTTGTAAGACAAATGTAACACCGGGATGCCTTTAAATCTGCGTATTCCCCGTGGAAAAAAAAGACTTAACAGATCAGAACCCTAGCGCTCCCACTCCAGCGACACGTTGGAATCTGATTAATCATTTTTTTCTTTCTGTTCGAGTCCTTGGAGACTCATTAAACACAAAGAGAGAGAGAAACTATCCCTTGGAAGTGAAAGAAACAGCCTGTTTTCAAAAGCACTACCTACCGACTCAAAACAAGCCCCATTTGGCAGTAATAGGTGTAATGAAGATGATTTAATTTTAGTCAAGTTATTTATTGCATTCATAAAAGGAGGTATGGAAAACATCTTTTCAGGGGATATATCAAACAATCCTTGAGCAAAACCAAAGTGAACAGAGGAATTTTTTGTGGAAGGGGCTAAAAAATGAGTCTCACCTGAATAACAACAGCAGCATGTTGCTTCTCAGGCCTCCCAATGCAGGAATCTTCCCCCTTATTGAGATTTGATTTTGTGTTAGTTTTTTCAATTAAGCCTCGGAGGCCCTCACGTCTCATCCGCCAGCATCGCTGGATCGCCACAGCTGCCGCTCTGTGAGATAACAGAAGACAATTTGATCTGATGACTCAACAAGGTCATGAGAGACTTAATGAATGTCGCTGAACTCAAGCCTCGGATGAATCATCTGCACTAAAACATCTGGAGAGAGACCCAGCAGGGGTCCAAAGTCATCCGAATGATTTATTTTCATTACTTTTAACTCAAATTAAATGTACCTTGAAAGAAATGGAAGGTTCTTGCTACAAACAGAAATTAAATGCTGTAAAAGTCATGGAATGTTTTGTGAGATTCATACATTTTAAGGTTCGGCGCCTGAACAGGTTCCTTCTCACTTTGTGTCTGCATGCAGTGAGCAGATGGTAGCTCAGGCTCAGACGGTGAAAGTTGAGTCTTTTGTGGATTGTGTCTCTGCCAGTCTAGACTTTGTCCCGTTGATAAAGATGCTTCAGAATAACCACATGAACCACTGTTAGCAGCTGCCAAAAGTGTAGAATCTTCTGTGACACAGCTGTCGCCGTATTCATGGGCGTAACGCTGGTCCACCGCCAATCTGAACAGGTCTGTCTGGTGACCGATGGCAAGAATCTGGACGTCAGGTTGTGATGGCGCAGAACTGAGAAAAATGCAGGAGAAAAGTACAATTGTCATATATTACTAGCTTTTCACACAAAGTGCATTTTTGCATTCCATTTCAACTTTCTATGTAAACATGGGCCGGACAGACATGTTTGGCCATAGTGATTGCGTCTCATGTCTTTCGCAGTGTCTTGTATGACACGCCGTTATAAAAAAGTGGTGCTCATGTTAAAAGAACTTCACGTTTTAAAAAATGCATCACATTCCAACGACATGCGTCTCACATGATCTAAATGTAAATTCTGCACGTGTGAATGACTCATTAGAATCTTGTTAACATTTTAAAACAAGGTCTCATTAACTAACATTTACAAACAATAAGCAATACATTTACATAACATTACAGTATTTATTCACCTTAATGTCAATTAATAAAAGTAGTACTGTTCATTAGTAGTTCACATTTTAATAAGGATTTTAATAATGTATTAGTAAATGTTAATATTAACATTTAACTTAGATTAATAATTGCTTGATGAATTATTTTTCATTGTTATACCATGTTAACTAATGCAATTATCTAATGTTAATAAACAGGATCTTATTGTAAAGTCTTCTTGAGGAAAAATTTTAACTAGCTTTTACCAGAGCATAGAAATAAGAAAATTTCTTGCAGGATGTAAAACTAGCATATAATGAAGTTTGTCAGGAAATCACTATAAAGGTGTCTCGATACCACTCTAATTAATCTATTAGCCGTGGCTAGTTTGGCCCCTACTGTCCCTGACCCTTGAGCCTGTTTCTGCTGTCAACATCAAAAAACCAGCTCTGTCATTATAAAGTCCCTGCTATTCTAATCCTCTGACACGGTTAAGAGGGCATCCGCACCCCTCACTTCTTCAGTCCAGAACGGAGTCATAAAAAGAGCCTTGCAAGAGTCAAACGCAAAGTAAATTTGTACTGGGAAGCAAAACTACTTTCGAAACATGTTGAAATCCAATGCAAGGACAGATATTTAGAACAAAATGGCTAATTTGATCACTTCTTTAAAATAAATGAATGTCAAATTGCATATCCAGTCGCAATTAACATTCTGAAAGCCAAACATTATTACAAGTTGTAAAAAGTGTGCCAAGGCAAATAAATACAATCCTAGACCTTAAACAGTTCCCCTACTTACTGCCATCTGAAATTGCCTCAGAGAAAAACCGGGAGAGAGTTTCTTTTTATAGATTGTTTGAAGAACTAATGCAGGTTTTGCAGTAACACAACATGTCTATTTATGATTCAGTGGCATAAATTCCATTTTATCGCCGTGGTTTGATGACATTAAACGAGTCCCTCAGTTCGTTCTGTCGCTCTAATCAACACAGGCATTGGTTCACCATTGAATGGCTGTCAGACGGGCAGAGTCTTCACCTTGCCAAAGCTGGGGACTGACACTGGGTCAGGTCAGATGTTAAACGGCTGCAGCGGTCCCCACGGGTGTGCAAAAGACCCTTTGTGCAGAACGCGCGGCGGAAGGGTTAGGGGGGTGTCTCTAAAGTCCTCCAAGCCATAAGAGACCTCAGTTTGAACTACGGGACACACAGACGTCTGCCAATCATGTTTCATGAAACAGGATGAGTGTTCCGTTTTATTTGCTGGTGGTCTGCAGCAGCGTGTGAGGGGCCTTTTGTATTAAAAGAAGTGGACATATAATATTTCTGCATATTCAGCATGAATAGGCTCAAAGAACTAATTATAGACGTCTACACACCACAACATTTTAAAAATAAATTAAATGCTCAGTTTACATGTGCCATGACATATATAAATATTATTTATTATTTAAATAATAAAAAAAAGAATTGTTTATTATAATAATTATCATTTACATTTTTCAGGGCCTGGATTTTTCAAATTTATTGCAAAGACCATCTGCATAAATTATAATATGTTTTCATTTACCTATTATTAAAATGTGATTAGACTATAAACTAAATATTACATGCATTTTGCATAATATACAACAGGATTTAGATTTTGACCAACTGGTTCTTTATTAATAATTTTGAGAAAAACTGAAACTACTTGTCTACCTGATCTCCATCTTTTGGTGCTGGAGAAGTGAATCCCGCTGCTTTTGCTGTGCTTGACAGAGGGCCTGGAAACTCCACTGCTGTTCTGGACATTCACAGGGCGCTGTGGCAGCAACAGTCTGCTCATTATTCAACTTAATCAAGCCAGGCACTGTCTCCAAAAGCAAGGACCTGAGGGAAAACAGTCATTTAAAAGATTTACCTGGTGAAAAAGTAACATTGATTTAATTGCTAGCGACTGTTTATTTTATTATGTATAACAAAGCTAAAGCTTAAAAGCTAAAGTATTAAGGCAAAGGGATATAATAAATAAAAAAAGTGCATAAAAATAATCTAGATAAAATATAAAGAGGTTGTGGGGGGGGGCACTTTATTTTTCATAAACAATTAGCAGTTCAGAGCAACATTTAAGGTTAATATACTAACTGTCCAATGCAATCATAAAAAAGTAACAGCTAAACTTTAGTTCCAGCCTCTCCCTCTCGCAGTCTCCATGGGCTTTCTATTGGAGAATATTTACATTGAGCAGATGAAATCAGTTAGGAAACGTGGATAAAACGTTTAATGAGTTTGACATTCTAGACCCAAGAGAATCAACAGAGAGTCTGTGCATTGACTAAGAAGTTTAGTCAGAGTCTGCCTTTCTCAATGATGACACTCGGCTTGGATTAGAAGTGAAAAAGGGTTTGCTGGCCTGATTCCAGAGATGTGACAGTGAGCCCATGTTGTTTTTTTGGGTCTGTGTTTTAATTTGCAAAAGCGTATGAGAAAACACAGGTGCAGCCTAGTCTTTGCTGATCCCTGCTGAGAGAAGTAAAACTAAAGAACCAAGGGTTGATTAATGAGTGATATATTCATTAACAATGACTTTTTTTCTCTTTCATTTATAATTATTTTGGTCACACTTTATTTTAGGGTCCAATTCTCTATTAAATAACCATTAACTATGACTTTTGCCTCAATTAACTCCTTATTTGCTGCTTATTAATAGTTTATAAGGTAGTTGTTAAGTTTAGGGGTATTGGGTAGAATTATGGATGTCATGCATCATATTTACTTTATAAGGACTAATAAAAAGCTAATATGTTAATAATAGACATGCTAATAAGACCCTATACTAAAGTGTTACCATTATTTTTTTAAATAATTTTACCTCTTTGTTTTTGCATCATAAGGAATAATTTTACTGATATTAAATATTAAAAAAATATATATTTTCTAAACTTTTACTAAATTTATTTTTTTATTTGTTTTTACTTTAAAGAATAAAATATTTGATCAAAAATAGCTTTTCGTTCATAGTATGTAAATATTAATTGTAAAAGATACACTTGATGGTAAACAGAAAAGTAAATCAGGCAAATTCTGATATTTCCAAAAAAGAGGATTAAAGAGGATCTCTAAAAGCAAGAACTGCTTCACATTTATAAAGAAGGCATGGTCATATGATACACTTTTTGGCCATATTGTGTCCAGCCGCCAAGTTTCTATTGCGAAAAAAAAAAAAAACGGACTCTATTCATCACTCATGAAAACTTCCCTGTAAACAAAGAAACTTACAGGAGTTTGATTAATCTAGCTAAAGTCAGCTCTCCCAGACTCTAAACGCTCGTGCGCTGTGTACTTCTTTGAAATATCATTCGGTGCTTTAATTTAGGCTGTGTTATCACTGGAGAGGGATGAAAGGGCCAGTGTAGAGCGAGAAAAAACACTGGGTCTAATTCCGTTGTTGGCATTGAGGGTTAGATAAAGTTCAGTGGAATACTGAGCCTAACTCAATGAACTTCTTATCCATCATTACAGAATTAAACAGATGTAAAGACACAACAGATATATTTCACCTTAGACTTCTCCTTGGAGGCCACATGCAAAATGTTGGAAAATAAAGTTAAAAAATAACAAGCAAAATAAATGGCTAAAAAATATCACATCATATTCAATTGTAAGTCAATTTAGTAAGAACTTTCTGTCAGGAAAACAGATGTGTGGCCAACAGTAAAGTTTTTAGGCCTTCTGAACTATAAACTCACAACAGTCAACAAATCTCTATGGTATGTATGGTGTTATTTTTTTTTTCCATTTTGACTGAATGAACTGGATTGCTTCTTGAGAAATCCAACATGCTTCTATACTTTAATGATCTTCTTATTCTGTCTCTCGCACATTTTTTCTATCACATAAGAACATATAATTTGCTCATTAAAACCTCTGGCACTTTAGAAGCACATTTGCTTAAACAATATTCCCCCACTGAGCAAATATTTTCAGAATTATGAGCACTTAAATTCACGTGCGTACAGATGTCACTGGGTAATCCAATAGTGGACACAGATACAATGGCCGGTGCAGTGATATGGGCCGGAAACTCAGCGGTGAAGAGGAATGTTTATTCTACTTTAAACGCCTGGTGCACTTCCAGCCAAAGTCCCCGATCACATTTGTTTCACATTCTCTGACATTTATGAAATGCTTAGTGAACTTAGTTTGCTGGAATGTACACATGACAGCTTCTTCCCAATTCAAGATAAATCTCTTTATTACAAAAGGAGAAACCACATTTCGTTTATATACTAATATTCGCTATCAACAACAAATATATACTCCAGAATTTAGCTTAATAGTTGCAAGTGCCAATTATGAGAAAAGAACTTAACTAACTGTCACTCTTAATGTAAAAGGCCCTAAACTGGGTCCTTGGGTCCTACCTCCAGTTGCTTTCCTGCTGTAGTGGGTTACCAGTCAGGTTAAGTTCTTGAAGACTGGTGCATTTTTGAAGATTCAGACAAACGTTCTGCAAATCTAAATGAGAGTCAGGTCAGAGACACTTAGAGACTTAAAGAGTTTATGCTATGAATGTTATCCAAATGTTAGCCATTCTGGGCTTAATTTGAAGACACTCAAATACTATGATTAAATATTTCTATGAATTACTATACACAAAACAATTATTCTCAATGGTACTGAAAGGAACAGCTCATTAAAAAATTACAATTATGTCATTACTGATTTATTTCATTTGTGTCATTCAAAACTTGGTTGTTTATATTTTTTCAGTTGAATACATAAATATTCTTAAAAAAAATGACATGCAGAATCTATGCAGCTCTGTTGCATATAAAAACAATATATAGTGTCTATTTAGAGCATACAGATTAAACAGGGGAGTAAATTACTGAAATTTATTTTTTAACGAACTATACTTTTAAGGATAAAGTATACGAGTTATGGAGATATCAGAAGAATTTTAAAGAATTGTTCGTTTGTCACAAAAGTTATCAGCCATGTTCAAGAATAAAGACACTTTAAAAAAGCAGCCGAAAAAAATTAAATAAAACAATAAAAAAATCACAGGCAAGTCGACCCACCACACTTCATAAGCTCACCTAACAGACAGTTGTGACTGGCATCCAACGTCCTCAGAGACACCAAATCCAAGAGTGGAATTAAATCAGTTACACTGAGGGGAAAGTGAACAATAAAACATCTTAGCACTGTGTAGTTGTAGGTTTTATATTACTAGTATATTTATATTATAACATACTTTATTTAAACAAATCAATGACTTTTCCTTTAAGCAGATTTTAACTGTAAGAGAGTGTTAAGTTAAAAAAACAAATAATTGGAAGAGACTCAAAATATTGTGAGCTGCCAACCTAGACATCACTTACAGTATGATGCCCTAGGTAGGCAGCACACTAGGTTTTGAGACATGGCCATTCTCTATTAAGGCATACCTGTTATGAGCCACAGAAAGGTTTTGGAGCAAAGGCAACCAATAGGACTCCAGATCATGAACAGAAGATATAAGATTGTCATCCAGGTAAAGGTCCCTCAGAAGAACATGGTTCTGCAGGACAGGCAGCTATGCCATAGGCCGGAAACAAAAAGTCATTCCTTCTGTTCCAACCATGAATGTCCCATGAGCTGAAATGGGTGGAATCTCATGCCTTTTCACAAATATGACTAATATCCAAATGTAATAGCAATAATTCAATTAAAGTGATGGCAGGCCAGGCTTGCAGACTAAAGGATGAGCTTTTTTAAAAATATGGGTATTGCGTAATGAACATTGTCAAGTTACGCATTTCCTGGACACTGGGATGAAAATATGTTCCAAAAAATACAAAACAAAAGTGGTGAAACACCTTTGATTTCAGTTGGGCTAATTGGGCTAGTTTTAATAGAAAAAGAACGTTAAACAGTTCTCAAATACTGACAAAAAAAAATCAAAAGTAATGGAAAATTGTGATTATTCAATATGATCTTGAGATTACTGCTGAAGATGTGACAAGTCATGATCTCATCTTTTAACGTGTATGTTTCTTTGGTTGTGTAAGATTTACCTCAGTCAGACTGTTTCCTCTGAGGTCCAGTGTGTTAAGCAGAGCACAATTCTCCAAACCCTCAACGTGGCTTAGGTGGTTGTATGAACAGTCCAGATGGAGAAGGGTATAAATTTCATTCAAACCTCTCGTGCTGAGCAGCTGGTTATGGTCCACTGATAATTGCAGAAGCATTTTCAGGGTCCTAAACCACCTAAGAAAGCAAAGATATATCATTTAGTCAATGCTGGTGTAGAAGGAGTGTACAGTATGATGATAATTCTAAGCCATGGTGACAATATCTAATACCAGCCAAAGGATAATCTAATATAAAAAGGCAGCAGTGGCAGGACATCATCTAACACTGACAGCAAATACCTTTAAACTGCATTTATCCTATTCTTTATGGTACATTTATTCATATTTATTCAATATTAGGCCATTTTCTTAGAAATGAGGCACATTAAGACATATTTTAACAGCAGAGTGAGGGCAAAAGGCCATTTGAAGACACCAAACTGGAACAATCGTGCCCTCTACTGGACAATGCTAAGCATTAGATACTAGTGTGTCACACATAAGATCTAGATATCTTCAACTGACCAACATCAGCATCTCTTTCTTTAGTGCTTTGAATGAAAAATGCATAAACCAGAGTAAATGAACACTTCTGGTGAAGATACTCACTGATGCGAGAGATGTTGTTGTGTGAAAGCTGTAGAATTTGCAGATTTTCGGCTCCATCAAGACCATGGATGGTCATCAGCTGGTTCCTGCCCAGCATGAGGACCTGAAGCTTGGCCAGACCTCCACAATCCACATAGGTAATTGAGTTCTCCTTAATGTGAGAAACAATGGTGTATATAAACTACAGTCCAAAAGTCTAGGGTCTGTAAGTGTAACTTGTTATTATTATTATTATTATTATTATTATTTTTTTTTTTTTTAAAGAAATGAATACTTTTATTTAGCAAGGATCCATTAAATTGATCAAAAGTGACAGAACAGACTATCATAATGTTACAAATTACTTCTATTTTAAGTAAATGCTGATCTTTTGAACTTTCTATTCGCCAAAGAATCCTAGAAAACAATGTATCACAGTTACCACAAAAATGTTTTAGAACCAAATCAGAGTATAAAAATGATTTCTGAAGGATCATCATGTGACATTGAAGACTGGAATAAAGGCTGCTAAAAAATTCAGCTTTGCCATTACAGGAATATTATATTTGAAAATATATAAAAATGGGAAAAAGTTATTTAATTTGTAATAATACAAATGAAAATTATTTACTGAAGTTTTGATCAAACAAATGCAGCCTTGATGAGTATAACAGACTTTTTTAAATGGCGGTGTATACTGTATAGCATAAATAAGTGATCATTTTACTAGAAAGTTTGAAAATAATGCAGTCTGCATTGGATAGTTTGTTCTTTCTTACTTGTACATCAATACATCTGATCTGAGTGCACTGGTTCAATCCATCCAATGTTGTGAGGCCGCAACGTCTAAGGGTCAAAGTCTGCAGTTTGTTACACTCGGACAGTGTGGACAGGCTACAGCCTGGCAGGTCTTCCAACGTGACTGTTGTAACCTGATTTTACAGCACAATTACAATAAAGTCAGCATGAACATATGAGACGCATGTCACAGCCAAGAAACGGGTTTTCAAGTTCAATTTCTACCTGTTTGAGACAGCTCCAAGCGCCTGTTTTGAGAATAGTGTCCACAGACAAAGGGGGTAAACTGGGGACTCTTCTTTTTCTTGGGCCTCTATTTTGGCACTCCTGCTGTGCAGAAGACCCCTTCCTTTTATTCTGCAATGACAGTTTGGACCAGGGAGTGCAGTTCATCATCCAGGCCAGTCGCTTCTGTTCTGTGCTGTCAGGCAGACAGATTGAAATTGATTCTTTGCTTTTTGGTTTATGGTCTTCAAGCTCAATAGCTGTAGTATTTTCACACCCCCTAGTGTCCATCTCAGGCACTACAACAGCCAAATCAGAAACCTGTTCCGCCAAGTCTGTTTTAACATCTGCTTTAACCCTGAGATGATCTGCAACACTCGAGGAAACCACTGGACTGATACCAAGCTCACCGGAGAGACCTTGATGTACATTTATGTGGGACTCTGTAGAGGTTTTGGTAACTTTAAGGCTTTTTCTTGACTGTAAGCGATTTACCTGAGAGTCAAGCTCTCCACTGATTTCAACAGTTTTTTCTTCTTTATGGCTCTTTATTCTGTCTTCATCACTTTTGTTTGTTTGTGGTTCTGTATAATCGAATCTTTCTGTGTCTTCTGTATTTATGCTTTTAGTTGTGTCCTGTTTTTTCACTGTATTCCTGTCGTCCTCCAATGTGTTTTCCATTTTTTCCCCATGCTTTTTTCTTACATTGTCTTTTTCCCCTCTTTCTTCCTCTCTTTTACATTCATCCTTCACCTGACTACTCCTTTCCACTATTTTTCTTTCCTTTTCTCTGTTCTTGCCTACATCCTCTTTCTGTCTTCTGCAATCATCTTTTACACCTGCAATGTTGTTCTGCATTTTCTTCCTCTTCTCATCTTCCTCCTCTTTCCTCTTCTGCTGTTCCAGTCTTTGCTCCGTCTCCAGACGATGGCGCTCTTGTTCTTTAGCTCTTTCATAATCTGCTCTGCGCCTCTCCATCTCCTCCCTCTGAGTGCGCTCTTCTTCCTCGATCCTCTTTCTCTCCTCTTCTCTCTCCCTCTTCATCTTCTCCCATTCCCTCTTCTCCTCCTCATGTCTCCTTTCTTCTTCTTTCTTTCTCCTGAGCTCTATTTTGCTCCAGCGGCGTACTAATGTTCCTCTGAGAGCAGCTTGAATCTTTGTTGCAGCTGTGCATTGAAGTTTCTTGGTTCTCCTTCTCTCCTCCTCCTGAGCCTTCTCAAAATCCTGTTTCTCCTCCTCCATCTGCTCCTCAAGTTTCCTTATTAAGTTCTGAAATTAACCAAAAAAATTGGACTGGTACACTTACTTCAGCAGAAAATCATGAGGCGATATATGAGTATACAGGAGTTAAAATCAAATTTCACTTTTATGTAATATAATAATTATACTTATGCTTGCATATAGATTATTTACACATATACGTACACACAATGGGAAAATGGTGTAGGCATTATTTTACTGGTGAAGGATAACAGTTTTCACTCAGAAATGACTAGTAAATTAATTACTCACTGAAAACTGAAAAATAATTTCCTACACTGTACATTCAACAAATTGTCTTATTTTTGTATATTTTGATGTTAGTTTTTTTTACATAATGCACCAACTCATTTCATATATTGACAAATATTTACTTTTACACAATTTTTCATATATATGCTTTTGCCTCATATAATAAGAGCACATCCTCAACAATTCTAGGCATATTTAAAATCACCTGCTGTTTATCCAGCTCCAGTTGAAGATCTTCTGTGTGATGAACTTCGTTTTCCACTCCAGCATTTTGAACCTGTTATAAATTTAGATTTTGTTATTCAACCATCTTTTCTTCTCATTTTGATTTGTATTTTTCTAATAAAGTGTTGAAGACAGTCTTACCCAAGTGGCCTCCTCTATCTTCTTCAACTCCTCCTGAAACTTTATCAGTCCCCTCCTCCTCCTCTCTTCTTCTTCTCTTTCCGAGTTCAGATGCAGCTCTCTTTCTACCTCCTGTGCTGCTAATTTCTGCTCCTCTTCCTCTCTCAGTCTTTCCTCTAATTCTCTCCACTCAAGACTAAGTTGCAGTTCACTCTCAGTGCATATACCATCTAAAAACAGAGTAAAGGTTTAATTCTGTGAATATAAAGAGGCTAATAAGCAATCTATGTGAAAACATTGCAGAATTAGTTTTTATGGTATTTTTTGCATATTTAATGTTTTTACTAGTGTTAAGAAACTTAAAATACAGGCTCATCGAACCATATCATTACAGAAAAATATACCTTCCATGCCTGGCATATTTGGAATCTCCCGCTGGGCGTTCTGTGGCACAGTGTCGTTAAGATGTCCAACTTGTTCTACTACTTCAGAGATAACCTGACAAAAAAAATATATATGACACAGACACAAAACACAGACACTTCTCCTTTCCTCTGTTATGCCTGAGATTCAACTTTATTGTCACTGTGCAGAGTACAAGTACAGAGCCATTGAAATGTAGTTTTAAAAAATATGGATGGAATACCATTTCCATTTAGCAGCAAACAGATAACCATGACTCACTCGCTCTTTCCACTTCATGGGGTCTTCTATTAAATCTGAAGCTGGTTCATTGTGATTATGGTGAGCCAGGTTCTGGCTTGAGATGTCTATGAGCACATAGGAAAGGGGGAAAATGCAATGCTTCTAATAAACATATTAGGTTATTTAATTAAGACTTCCAGTCAGTTCTATTTTAAAATGCCTTCTTACCCTTTTCTTCAACATCTTCAAGGATTAATTGTTCAAAGGTATTCATTCGATTTCTTGAAGCTTCAACATATGTGAGTACTGAGTCAGGCAGCACATCTTCTGAACTCAGCTTTTAAGAAAAAAAAGAGATGATTGTTAATTCTGTACAGACAGGTATTAAGTAAGCATACTTTTTTGATGAACTACTTGATATGTCATCACACTGTCATAAAAGTGGGATAGATTATCATATTCAATGTAAATATTGTTGGTTTTAACAAATTTTTCTTCACCATTCAAGATTCAAGAAATTCAAGAAACCTTAGTTTTACTTTCAATTTACAAATAAAGCTTTCATAATAAAGTGGGTTGAAATATAATGTTAAAAAGTTGACTAATTTTTAAAATAAGTAGAGGATGAATAACAAATAAACAAAATAGCCACTTACAATTCTATCCAAAACCGTGAAAGTGTCATCGTCTGATTCTGAATCATTTTCAGAAGAATGCAGGTTTAACTTCGTCAGCTCCTCATCAATCGCCTGTTCGATGTCATCCATCATTATCAGTCGAATTAGAAAATCATCTCATAAGTATTTAATAAACACTTCATCTTTCTGACTCATTCTTTATTGGATGCAGAGCGCCTGCTTCTCTGTTCACCTCATGTTTGTACATTCGCGTCCACCGTAGTTGCTATGGAAACAAAAGTACAGAGTGGCTTGAGGGACAAACTTCTTGTGCTGCGCCAGGTTAAATATTAGCCGGATGCACATCTTTCAGATTTTTTAATCAATTTACGATTACATTTTTAATGTATAATAAATAAATACATGCATACATACATGTACAGAACTAAATAAAATATAGTAAACAAATGTTTCAAAATACATATTTTAAAAACGTTTTCAAAATACATTTTGTTAATTTGTTTGCCTTTACTGAATCACAACTATTTAAATTATTATCTGGGCAGTTATTTCCAGCACACATATATTTTTTTATTTGTCGCCCTCTAGTGCCAGCACAGTTCATTAAACGCAGTCCCTAATGGTGGCGTAGTGTTTTAGTACAAACTACATGAAAATGGCTGATATTAATAATTTGATGCACTAGACTAGTGGAATCATTTCTCTTCTCTAAACAACACACATTACGTCTTCTGTCATTTATTGTGGCTAGACTGCTGTAATTTGTACTTCTCACTGCAAAAAGTTGTGATTTTCATTTACATTTATTCATTTGGCATGCACCTGTAGCTATTCTCACCAAAAAAAATTTTTTTTCCTAAACACGATTGTGATAATATTCAGTGGATATAGTCTCATGGAGCTTGATCTGCCCAGTGGCACATCAACTTCAGTGTTACAGTGTCATAATAAATGGGTCATTATTTTGTGTATTTGATGTAACAGAATATGTTTACAAGTTTTTCAAATAGTGTACATTATTGTTGGTTTCTATGTCCGCCTCTCTTAATCGCATCATTTTCTACAAAGTCTCTCTCTCTCTCTCTCTCTCTCTCTCCCACACACACACACACATACACACACACACACACACACACACACACTCACACGTGCACACACAAACACACCCACACACACGCAGACACACACACACTACGCATTTGAACAGTCAATAGCAAATACTTAAACTAATAACAAAACATACTTACAGTAGCTGATTCAGGAGCGCCAGATCGTCGTTGGAAAGTCAGAATGACCTCCTCTCCTAGTTCATGAGTCAGTCGTCCATAAAATGCATTGCTGTTGTTATAAGTAATCTTAAAGATTCCTAAATGCATCTACTTTTGGAAGGCCAAATAAAGTGCTTTTGCCTAGATACACACAGCATCTCTCTGACATGTCTGCTTCAAACACTAACTGCGGTTACTGAAACCACGGCTTCTTTCTTTGCCTGAACATTTGGACAGCATTACACAAATCTTCCCACATAGTGACGTAGAGATGTGGCGGCATGTTAGAACAAGCTGTTTTAGGGGGGTGTGGCAGAGTCTTACTTTGATAAAGAATATCTCTTTGGATTTGAGACTTTAGTCTTTGCAACTTTACAGATCTTCTTTATGCACCAAGAGCTTGTAACACTCCAAAGAGAAAGGAAAATTTGAAATCGCATAATATGACCCCTTTAACTGACCCCAGTGCCTGCTCCTAGAAAGTGTCCTCCAGTGCCCACTCCCTGAAAATGCTTTCCCTCCCACCCACTCCTGCCTCCTCCACCACTGTCGTCTTCTCATCCCACCATCTATGTAGTACAAGGACTGCAGGACTGCCGTCCTCCAGCGTTGCCATAGTCGGAGTCTCCCTCACCTCCAACTCCAGCCTCCGAGGCCTGGACTCCGCCTGTGGCTCCACCTCGGCTCCTAGCTCCTTCGCCTCCACCGTCAACCATCAATCCATCAGCTCCAGCAGGCTCCCTTGTCACTCTGGTTCTGCCTTGGTCGGGCGTGGACCCATCATCGCCTCTGGACTCCTCTCCATTGGCTGCGCCTAGTCGCTCCGTCCCACCAGCTCAATTGGGATCCTTCCTCCCGCCATCTCCACCTTGATCCTCAGTCGACTTGGCTTTGCCGCTGATCTCTGGGGGGGTGAAATGTCAGAACTATGGACTTGTCTGGGTGTGTTTTTTCCTGTTCCCCAGTTTCTGTCTCTGCTTGATTGTTGATTAGTTTCCAGAAGTGTCTCCTTAGTTCCCATCTGTCTCCTTAGCTCCCTCATTAACCTGTCTTTATAAGCTATGCCCTTTCAGTTCAGTTTTGTTGGGTTTATCAGTTCCATGAGTGTGTCTTCTTCTTGTCTTCCATGTTGGATTTACCACTGTATTGGATTAATAAAGATTTTTCAGATTATCCTCGGCTCTGTGTTCCTTCCTGCACTGTAGTGTGACATTAACATCCATTTTAATAAGTTAAAATGGAAAAATTACCCATATTTCTCAGTTTTTTAAATTAGAATTATTAAAGATTAATCTAAACCCATAAAAAGTTTTGGTACTTAAAATAATAAAACAAACATTAACTGAAATCAAATTAAAAAAAAAAAATATATATATATATATATATATATATATATATAACAATATAATTACAAACTAATAAACATGTCAAAAACAAAACAAATATAAAAATGAATTCAAAATATTAATAAAAATACAATAGTATCTTAATTATACTAAAATATCAGTTCTTTATGTTTTAGTGGTGTAATATATGATGTCTGTATTGCAAAAAGCTAATTATTATTAGTAGCATTTTTATCTGCTGTAAAATGCTTCCCACCTCCCTACACACTGCAGAACTGGGCAAAAGAACATTCAATTGAATTAACAAAATTATGAGTATAAAGTTTGGCTTCTCAATAAATTTGATACTGCTCAATCTGGAGATAATCACTTTTTGTTCACATTAACACCTATTACTTTGAATGACTAATATTCATGTTTGCAAGAATTTATAATTCTATTTGTTAACCAAAATTGTCTTTTTTCTTCTTCTTTTGGACGTGTGCCCTAACCTTGTCACTACAATTTCCATGTTCCATTTCATATGTGAATATTAAAGTTTTCCAGGTATTTTTGTATTCTTTCAGTCTCAATCCCAACCCTTTCCATGACTAAATTGAACCCAATGACACAGGCCATTTTTCCTAAGAAAGAAGACTTAGGACCACACTGAAAATAATCCCCTCATTGTCAAACATCTCCAAGAACTTGTGAAGGCACCACTGTCCACTCCGATTCCCACATTATTTCCATTAATTTAGAATATGGACAGTTAAGATATGACAAAAAGTTACTGGACAGAGGGAGACAAAGATAAAGGGAGATAGAAAAAATTGAGGGGAAAGAGTAGAATACACATTTTTAATCAGAATAAAAGCAACTACAGCATGGGTGGGTCTCAGCAATGCTATGTGAAAAGTGTCAGACTATATTAAATACTGATTCACTCAAGGCTCCTGTGAAAAGCCTCCTACAGTCTTGTGATTGCTAGACACTCATTCAGTCCAGGACTATATCATTTTTTTCTTAATTCAGATGCATATTTAAGCTACTTAAAATCAAATCAAAGGGCTTTTACATTATGTTGTTCATACATATAATTGTCACTTATTTCAGTCAAATGAGCACTCTTCAGGTGCTTTAATTTCAAGTATGTTTATGTATTGTACATTGTCACTTTGTAAAAAAAAATCTAGAGCTGAATACTATTCATTATCATAATGATAAGTTAATTAATTAAACTCCTCCATTGTATTTTGATTTATCCACAAGTAACCAGATCAACAAATTTACCATCTGGTATCGGTGTAAAAAATAAATAGAGAAAAACTTGTGAAAGCAGCAAAGCATTGTGTTACCTTATTCATGGCGTAGTTAGGACATTAACTATTTAACAGTTAGGTAGAACAACCTGCCATCTGTGACACACTTGTGTGTTTGTTATCATCACATACTGGAAACATTTTCAAAATAATGCCCGGACAAGAGCCGCTGGGAGATGTATAATTAATGTATATGCATGTAAAGCATGATTCCAATATTGATATTTTCAATATTTTATCCCTTTAGTTCTACTATTCAGTTGAGATGTCTGCAGAATAGTTTTTTTTTTTTTTAATCTAACGATGTCAAGGATTAAGCCTTATCACCAATGCTCCTGTGATTCATCACAATGTGCTGAGTGCAATGCAACATCAAGTACACTCTTCCTGGTACATCTGGCATTATGATCACCTCCAGCTATAAGAAAAGTACAATCACGTCACAAACGGCCATGTTTTCCCATTAACTGAGTCACTTTTAGCTTCCAGAACCTTCACACTCAATGTAGGAGTCACTAAAAATCTTTAAAAAATGACTGAAGAAACAAATCTTCTGCAAGTAGGCCTATTGATCTATGCAGACACCTTCCAAAATTGCTTTTTTTTTTTGTAAAGCTCTTTCCCACAAAGCTAAAGTTGCTATTTTTTTCTTTTCTGATAAATATCCTGCTTCAGTCCTGCAACTCTGTCTATATCATTTAAAATGTCACTGTTATAGCGCCACCCTTTTGCTGAACTGCATCAAACCTTGCAGGTTTCCTCAAGTTCTTGCTATAGTATACTGAGTTTTATGAAAATTGGACTTTTATTTATTTGTTTGTTTGAATTCATTTGTTTTACTTAAAATAGTGCATGCATTTATTGGTCTGGGGGTCTTTGGATCTTTCTGCAAGTTTCATTGAGCAAAAAATAATAGCGTTAGTCCGCAAAATGTTTTTCAAAAAAATGCCAAATTTATAAAAGGTATGGTTATAAATTTGTTCACAAAATGGTATGTGGGTTTACAACGTGAGACAAGGAATCGACGAACATGACATCTATTTCTATTACCAATTGCCCATCAATTAAAACTAAGAAGTCGCAATTAAGTAATTTTGTTTTCTCTACAGCTTAACCAGTATTGCAATTTACGCGCATATATTTCCTGAGTAGAGGAGGTTTCATTCCAACTTTTACGTTTATACAATTTGCATAACCAAAGGCATAATAAGAATCCAGACAAAACTGCAGCGTTCCCATCGCGTCGTTATTGGACTTATATAAGCCTGTTTCATTAACTCAGATTTATTGTAAAGCTGATGTAAAATTTCCAAGCACGAGGTTACGATACCGGTAGGCAGACTTGGGCAGACTAGGCACACCCCTAAAAACCAGCTTGTGGGCGATAGTGGGGTGTACCACTCGTTTTATTTGATGGGGGGGGGATTTAGATTAAATGTAAATGTAGACTAAATGCGATGCAATATTGTCATATTATATGCATTAAAATATATTATGTTAATACATAGAACACGCTCAGTTCTGTTCTTCAGGGAACTCAAGTCAGTTTTCTCTACAATTTCCTGTGGGTCGGACGATACGGATAGACAGCAGACAGTAGAGCATCTGCGGCTCCAGCATCACATTCACATCAGATTGTATGAGCCACACTTGTAAGATCAAACCATCGAATATAAACCGTCTACAAATCGAAACAGCAGATTTCAAAACCTAAGCTCATTTCCTTTTGATTCGTTGTAAGGTAAGATTATTATTTTCTATTCGATTGTGCTGATTTAACATACGGTCTGATGAGAGAACGGCAGCGCAATCACATGCAGTCTGTATGATGAAATCTCGCACATGGGTCACACAGTACATTTAGGCGGGGGGTGATAAATGATATTCTTTACAAATGCATATTGTATTAACTTACTTTCGTAAGAAATCATTGCTATCATCGTGAGCGTGATAGCCTATTTCAGTCAGTTTATAAAACTAATAATATTCCCAATAATAAGCGGAATTTAAATAAGATCTACACATGTAGACACAATGGGTTTTGCTTATAAAAAAATATATTCTTTAAATCCTATGCGAATTTAGATTCCTTAAAAATGACTTTTTTAAATTTCAAAATGTTTGATCTAATTTCGAGTTAATTTTAAGAGATTTTATGGTAAATTAATTGAGGAAGAGGCCAAAATGTGTTCTGCTGGAGGCTGGATTATAAAAAAGAGCAGCCTTGAAAAAATCTATTTATCACATGACTGAGAGCGCGCCGCGCAGCATCATTCACATTTGTACACTCGACTCAAGGCTCAGTACAATGTACAAACCAGAGCTTCTCAGCCTCAAATTATCGACTTAGTAACGTAATTACTATAATTTTCTTTTTTGCTATCCATCTATTGCGAAACCGGCATCCAAACCTGCTATTCTGGAGCGCTGCGACTAGAGAAGGCGCACTCTTTTCTGTTTGGGTTCGTATGTAAATGAACCGACCTCGTGCTCCTAAGAGGGGCTAAATTATTTAGACGCGAAATATGATCGTGCAGTTGACTTGAGGGACATTTAATTTTTGTTTTGATGCCTGACTTTGCCTGAAGCTGAAGATATGGGTATGGAGTCTAGGGAAAATAATTTTTACAAATCATGCATCTTTGACACATTGCATCATGTCAGGCGGATTTACCTGTCTGGTTTCTGTTCTTTGCTTTTGTATCTAACAGGAAACCTGTATTGTGAAAATGAGAAGATAAATATTTTCTCAACCCACACGTTTTCTCTATCTATGACTAAATCCCACTCTCTGACCTGCCTTTGTACGTTTGACCTCAACCTGCCCTACCGAAAAGGACTTCCTAGAATATCTCCCTCACCCATTGCCAAAACAGACAATTTCAAATGCCCAAAAACAGCAAAGCGGTCAAGAGAGAGATTGACGATGACGAAGTAACGGAATCTGTCAAAGATTTGCTCTCCAATGAAGATAACTGTGAGGACTCTTTCAAGAAGAGCTCTCTATTCGTAGGAGATGTTCCACAGAATAAGGAGCGGGATGTTGAGGAGGGTTCAGAGGAAGAGGAAGAGGAGGAGAGGCCCGCCTGGAGCAGCAAGCTCCAGTACATCCTTGCCCAGGTGGGCTTCTCAGTGGGCCTGGGCAACGTCTGGAGGTTCCCCTATTTGTGCCAAAAAATGGTGGCGGTAGGTTATGATGAATGAAATTAATAAAAAATTATCAAGTTAATATATATGGATTATATACATATAAAAATTGAATAATTTACCTTGAGTACATATATAAATAAATTAATATATATATACATATAACTGAAACTGCAGACAATTTCACTCTCAAATGTTCTCAAATATTCAGATAGATATGAAAGGAGAATAGTGAAACTGTGAGCTGTTTCAGTTCATTGACACATGCTTAGACTGACAGCCTAAAGTCAGACATATGCCTGACACCTCATTTTCAAGTTCTCATTATGCATTTCCTCCTTCATTTCCTCTTTCAAGTCTCATCAGTGTATTTTCAGGGCCAGAGGTCTTCTAGGAAAATACATACTGACATTATGGGGTATCAGAATTCATGTTTTAACTAAACAACAGCAATAAAAGCGTTGACTAAATGTAAATGTAAAAACACATTTTTTGTCAACACAAACAAAAATACACCATAATGGAGTGATGGTTTATCACTACATCTGGAAATTCTTCTGGCTAATAAACTTATTTCTTTTGAAACCATAAAAAGTAATTGGAGTAAGAGTACCAAAATGGCAATCAATATCAAATTAGAATTAGTTACCATATTTTCCGGACTGAAAGTTTTTTTCATAGTTTGGCTGGTCCTGCGACTTATAGTCAGGTGCGTCTTATTTATCAAAATTAATTTGACATGAACCAAGAGAGATGAACCAAGAGAAAACTTTACCGTTTGGATGGAACTTTCAGTGCTGCAACTTTGCAGATATTGTTTATGCTCAAATAGCAACATTACACACTAAAGTTAAAAGTCTTTAAGTTTTTTTTTTCCACCAGGAGACAAAGTTTTTTCCATGAATGAAAGTGAACATTTCAAGTGAATTTTGACAGAGTTAGAAAATAATAATAAAGGCTTCAAATTATTATAATTATTTTAAAAATGTAGGGTTTTATTTTGAGGAAGGGGGGGTGTTCGTCTTTGTCACCTTTTTCCCCCATGATGAGTTTGCATCCCTATAACAGAGGGAATCATGACATTTTCCAAAGCTTGCAACCAACAAAGTAATGTTATTATAGTTATCCTACAATGAAACGGAAAAATTAAAAAGTTGAAATAAAAATAAGCTGAAATAAATTAAAATATATATATTTTTTTTATTTCATTTAGCTGGCAAAGAAACATTTCTCATTTTAATTCCATTTAACTCAATGTGTATACATACATATATATCAACAACTACAAAAAAACACAACAAAATTACTTAAACTTGAACTAAACTTGAAAACAGAATATCAAAATAATAATAAAAACCATGATAATATCTTGGTGATGCTAAAATAACTCAGGTTTAAATATATTGTATAAACCAAGATGTTTATAAAAAAAAAACTACAGTTTACAGAACATCTTGATGAGTACCTGTCATTCCCTTTTCATAAATAACGCTTCAGTTTATGCTCCCAATTGAAAAGATATATAAAAGATATTTAAAATCATAATTTTCTGTGAATCTCAGTAGGTTTTTGTGTGTTAAAGCACATGACTGCAACATGTTGAAGGAGCAGCTGCCCTACAGTAAATGCTATTGTACTGAAGTTGTTCCCCATAAGGCAATGGGAAGGAATGTTCTACCCTGCGCCACTGGCAATGCTTGAACAGTTTTAAAAGGACAGTCTCTTTCTTCTTGAGCTCTCTGAAACAGAGATTAATTCAAGAGAAGAAAATAATTCCAAATAATCACAGTCGGTTACCTCATCCATTCATATTTTGTAAAAAAAAAATTAGACTAAACTGTTAACTAAAAATAATATTATTAAAAATGGGTGTCTTTAATTGAAATAAACCTGAAATAAAATAGAATATAAATATAAGATGAAAAAAAAAATACTTTAAAAAGTCAATTAAAAATGTTGCCTTGATAAGTTTTAAGTTCTAAAATAATTAAAAACTTAAATAAAAATAAAAATATAGTTTATTCAAAATATTAACAAATACTATGTAAATAATACTAAAATAACACTGGACACAGAAAAAATTTACATGATTCACATTATAAATAACCATATTAATAACTTCATTTTATAAAAATAATCAAAACAAATTAATTATAATAAATGAAAAAGCATAAAACCAAGATAAAAGTAATTTTGTTCGTTTAGGTAAGATATCTGACATCTTTAAAAATAATCCAACACTGACCTTGAAGAATGTTTGATCTTGATGGGTAATTGCTTTAATTGCATTTACATACTGTCACTTGTCGCATGAACATACTGTATCTGACATACTGTATAGCTCACGTCCTCTGTATACCAGTGTGGAAGTTTGGTTCCTAAATAAATAGCCATAACCATAAATTCTTCTCTTTGTAGGAGCGTATCTGGTTCCCTACCTCATTCTGCTGGTGGTGATAGGCATTCCCCTCTTCTTCCTGGAGCTAGCAGTGGGCCAGCGCATCCGTAGAGGCAGTATTGGGGTGTGGAACTACATCAGCCCACGTCTGGGTGGCATCGGCTTCGCCAGCTGTTTGGTGAATATCAGTGCTTTCATGAGGACAAACATTATATAAGTGCACTATAAAAAACAAAATGGCCAAAGTTGGATATTGTCTTTGCACAGGGGAAAGGCAACTAATTAAACCATTTAAAGACTTTTAGATTTAGAGTAGATGGTGCAGCCCATACATTTGACTGCATTCCCTCTTATTGCAGGTGTGCTTTTTTGTGGCTCTTTACTACAACGTCATCATCGGCTGGAGTCTCTTCTACTTCTCACATTCCTTCCAGCAGCCTCTTCCTTGGAACGAGTGTCCCCTGGTCAAAAACGAAACTAATACATGTAAGAGAACTTAAAGAATAACAGGATATTATACTTTTACCATTTAGAATGAAACAATACATTTTAATGCACTGAACAACTTTTCTGATCAATCTTGTGATGCGGTGCAGGATTGTTAAGTTTCATGATATTTTGTAGATGTCGAACCAGAGTGTGAGAAAAGTTCAGCCACTACGTACTACTGGTATCGTGTGGCCCTGGACATCTCTGATTCCATCTCTGAGAGCGGAGGACTTAACTGGAGGATGACTCTGTGCCTGCTGGCTGCTTGGACCATGGTGTGTCTTGCTATGATGAAGGGTATCCAGTCTTCTGGCAAGGTAAGAAAAGTCTTTTGTCTTTTGTTTTAGGAAAGTCTGCCTTTGGGGATGTCCTCAAGGGATGTCTTAAAAGCAACACAGAAGGAAACACTGACCTTTAGACTGATCCTTCCGATCTCAGTGAGGACCATCATCCTCTCATGTGATCCATGCCTGTGTAACGTTGTGAAACGTGATGCAGCAGTACTCTGCCATCAGTGTGCTTTTGAACAAGTTCGCTTTAGACAGATGATGTTCAGGTTTTCTCAAATAATGTGAGAATTGAAACCCCCCCACAGGAATAGTTCCCCCAACATTGAACATTGGCTTAAAATGTACTCACCCTCAGGCAATCAAATGTAGATGAGTTTGTTTCTTTATCAAAACAGATTTCTAGAAATTTAGCATACATTACTTGATCACCAATGGATCTTCTGCAGTGAATGGGTTCCGTCAGAATGAGAGTTCAAACAGCTGATAAAGGCATCAATTTAATCCAAAAGTAATCCACACAGCTTCAATCCATCACTTAACGTCTTGTGAAGTGAAAGCTGTGAGTTTGTAAGAAAGAAATCCATCTATGGTAATGCCAAACGCTAAAAGCTAAATTTCTACAAATCCTTCTTCAAATCTGTTCCTATGAAGAAACAAACCTATCTGCATCTTGTGATGGCTGGAGGGAGATACAAAATTCAGCATATTTGAATTTCTGGGAATGGATAGGGGGTAATTTTTTTTTTTATGAATCCTTTTTACATATTTTATAGCGTACAGTATATGTTAAAAGAAAGCAATATTTCAGTAACCACATAAAAATTACATTACACAGTCCACTAAATTGATGTATGCTTATGATAGATATAATAAAGGTTTCTTATAAACATATAATCCATTCCCAGTTAAAGTGACAGCAGATGAATTCCTACTGTTTAAGCGTGGCCCCTCAGTCAGTAAGGGCTATCCTATACTATACTCTGCAGTGAATAAGGCCAGTCTTTGAAGCCTAATCTGGGATTTACCTCACAAAAGAATGTCTCATTCAATGTCCCATTCAAAATTCCCAGAAACCGCATTTTGCTCAAAAAAAAAAAAAAAAAAAAAAAAAAAAATCCCACCCACAGTGCCATTCTCTTTTTTTTTCTTTTTGTCATTTTGTGTGCACAAATTGCATAGAAATAATGGTTGCCATGGTTTTTATGTGCACCCTCCCCATTCACAGTTCTGTGGCACTGCACCCAATAACCATACTCTATTACAATTATTGGTGACTGAGGATACTGTACTGTAGAATTAGATGTGTGTCTGCAGAAAAAGGGGTTGATTAATTTAATGGACCTTTGTAAAGTCCTTCTTGATGCTTCATTTTTGGGAAGCCACAGCGAAAGTGTAATTTTAATTTTAATTTTCTCAGCTGTGGGATGGTAAAACTTCAGGCTTTGTATGACTGGCCCACCCTTGATGAATCAGAGATGAATCAGTAGCATTTTCAGCATTATAGTCATACAGTAAAAGCAAGATCAAAGTAAGCCAATAATGTCCATCATCTATGTCATTCTTTTATAAAGGCTGTTTTGTTTACTTTGTTTAAAAAGTGCTTTTTATCTCAAATGAGCTTGTTAAACTTAAATTAATATGTGACTGACTATGTACACATATGTATATAAAATGTATACTCTCAAAGCAATGTAAGTCACTTTAAATAAAAATGTCTGCCAATGCCATATGTACAAATGTGAGTGTAAAACGCCGTTTACTTTGTCATCATAAACATTGTCCGGTAGAAGTTTTCATCATGATAAACATTAAAAAACTGAAATCAGCATTATCGTCTTCATTCTGTAGATGACTATCCTGGTACTGTCAAGATATTGCCCGGACAGGCAAAAATATGTGAAATATGAAATAAAATTGGATATATGTTTCAGTCTGATCAGTCTATCCAGGTCAGGTTTGGGTCGTGTTTTTTTTAGTAATCTGGGATGTAACATGCATATATAACATCAATTCACTCATTTACACTCATCTGCTAATAGATGCCTAACTACATCATCTGGCTTAAAAAAAGCATCTTTCTTCATGAAGACATAAAAATTAGATGTGTATTGTGATCAAACTAATGTTTTCACTACACTGTTTGAACAAAACAGATCTGATTTCTACACAAAATTATGAATTGTCAAGGTATGAAAATTAAACAAATGTAAAAGTTTGAAAAACTAATTACAATTCGATGCACTGTGAAAAAAGGCAGTCGACTCTGTCAGCAAAGTCAGCAAGTGAGGGCAAATTTCCACCCTATATAAGTAAAGGATTTAGCACAGCAAAAAAAAAAGAGGCAAATGGTCATTCATAACAGAAGACACTGGCCTTCTCTGTGTTATTATTGCAGTACTACAAATGTAATTTTTGTGTTTAATGTTTTACTTTGCCATCTTTTCATAACTTGTTCGGTTATGTCTAATTGCAGGTGATGTACTTCAGCTCTCTCTTCCCCTACGTGGTGCTTATTTGTTTCCTGGCTCGTGCTTTCCTGCTCAAGGGTTCTATTGATGGCATCATCCACATGTTTACACCGAAGGTAAGAACCTAAAGGACATGATCTGTGTATGTATGAGCAGATGATACATCACCACAATGATTAGACTAATTTACATGCTCTGGTTCCTACAGCAGCAATTAATCCAATTTATTGAGAATTATGGTAATCACACATTAATAATTCCAATGTGCATCCGTCGTCTCAGTCCGGTGGAGACCAGTGGACGTATCTATGGTAACAATAGCCCAGCATGCATTTGTGATGTGACTCGACAGAAGTGAATTAACTCTTCCCTCAACACAGACTAAATTGTTAATTAAATGTTTTTCATTATTCTTATTATATTTCATATGTAAGAAGATTTTTAGCACTGATGCAACTCAGTATCTAGAAAAAGCTGATTAGGTATGTTTATATTTATATTTTTACACAAAAATGAAAATGACTCGCCTATCATATTTTGTTCAAATATCTCTAAAAAAAATACCATATTTTATGTTCCATAAAGTCCGCAAGTCATGGTGTTACAAATGTATATACCATTTTACTTTTTAGTTTTGATATTTATATTGCTAATTTTAATTTTAGTTAATTGTTTTTTTATTTTTTATGTGCTGTTGTCATTTTTTATCTTTTCTTTTTTAACTTTAGGTTTACTTTAATTAAGTTTTAGTTCAGTTTTAGTTTTTATTTCCAGTAATTTTAGTGCTTTAACTTCGACTTATTTCATTTAGTTGCAAAGGTAACATTTCAAATTTTCATGAAGTTTAAGTTCTTATAATAATCTCATATGTAGGCATTTCTTTAATAGGTTTATATGTTAAAATTTGTGGTGTGGCACACAAATTAATAAATTAATTAACAAATTAAGACCAATACATTTTCAGATGTTTGCAGATATTTTAAGAGAAAAGCATATCATTGCATCCAATTTAGCATGTGACAAACAATAAACTACAGTATCTTTTTACAGCTGGAAATCATGCTGGAACCCAAAGTGTGGCGTGAAGCTGCCACGCAGGTCTTTTTTGCCCTGGGCCTTGGTTTCGGTGGAGTTATTGCCTTCTCCAGCTACAACAAGCGAGACAACAACTGCCACTTCGACGCTGTGCTGGTCTCCTTCATTAACTTCTTCACCTCAGTGTTGGCCACTCTGGTCGTTTTTGCCGTTCTGGGCTTCAAAGCTAACATCATGAATGCCAAATGTGTGGAAATGTAAGTTCTAAAGCAAATAAAGCATGACGAGCAGTTTAGTAGAATATGTTGAAAATAATAATAAAATACTGTACACTTGCAGTTCATACAGACCAAAGAACCAGTATTTGATTTTCTTTTTTAATGTATCTTAGGAACACAAAGAAGATCGTTGATTTTCTTGGGAAAGAAATCAATCCAAGCTTGATCCCTCACCATATTAACCTTAGTAATGTTAGCCCTGAGGACTACCAGCAGATGACCAGCATTATCCGGGGCGTGATGGAAAACGATTACCCGCGCCTAGGCTTAGACAGCTGCGATATCAAAGAAGAGCTGAACAAGGTGAGGAGGAGCTTAAAGTGAACTGATACACCTCGGGGAAACCTAAGAGACAACTGATATACACAAACTTTCCATGGGATTCAACCCTGGCAGCTACACGCTCTCTCTGGTCACATGTTTTTAAATTTTAATGCAACACTAAAGAGCAGTTTAAATAAAAATGTGCTCTTTTAAAACCCATCCAGTCTTCACAACTTTCATCAAATCTGACAAAAAATTTATATATATATATATATATATATATATATATATATATATATATATATATATATATATATATATAAATTTTAAGCAATAAAAATACATGAAGATTTCTCCTTTCCTAATCACAGACACCCTTGTTTGTAATTGACGGCCAGAAACAGATGTAAAATGCTTTAAAGGCACAGAGGTTTGCTGCTGTCTGTGTTGTTATGGAAAGAGGTGTGTGGGTGATCAAGAAACACTTCATGATGAAACAAATGGAAATAAATGTGGTACGTGTTGCCACAATGAGATAAACCACACAGAACCATCAACTGCCGTAGTCTTCTAGAATATGAAGCTCTTTCTTTACACAGTCACTTCTGCTGCTTTGATGTGTTTTCTTTTTCCTTTCATTTTTGTCACTTCCTGCTAGTTTCTAGGTAAACCCTTACACTTAAACGTGTTGAACAATCAAGATTTACTATCTTCATATATACCGTATTTTCCAGACTATAAGTCGCACTTTTTTTCATAGTTTAGCTGGACCTGCGACTTATAGTCAGGTGCGACTTATTATCAAAATTAATTTGACATGAACCGAGAGAAATGAACTAAGAGTCATGAACCAAGAGAAAACATTACCGTCTCCAGCCGCGAGAGGGCGCTCTCCTGCTCAGTTCCCTGTAGTCTACACTGAAGACATAGAGCGCCCTCTCGCGGATGTAGACGGTAATGCTTTCTCTTGGTTCTAAATAAATGCGACTTATACTCCAGTGCGACTAATATATGTTTTTTTACCTCATCATGACGTATTTTTGGACTGATGCGACTTATACTCAGGTGCGACTTATAGTCCGAAAAATACGGTATTTGTGCTTTTATAGGTTCATGCTAAAATCCTACCTTTATCTTTCTTCTCACAGGCAGTGCAGGGGACAGGCTTGGCCTTCATCGCCTTCACTGAAGCCATGACCCATTTCCCAGCCTCACCTTTTTGGTCCGTCATGTTCTTCCTTATGTTGGTCAATCTGGGGCTGGGCAGCATGTTCGGCACTATCCAGGGCATCCTCACCCCCATTGTGGACACCTTCAAAATACGGAAGGAATACCTCACAGGTCAGTCAAAAACAAAAACACTGCTATATGGAGAAAAGACAGAATCCCTTAATTCATCTGTTTAAGTTTCAGAATATAATAGATCTTTATTTGATCTCTGAAGCCTGTTCTAGACTTGCATGAATTTTTAAGTTTAGCCGAACTATTCCTGTCATCACAAGGCTTCACCAACGAGGAATGCTATGGTCAGTGGTGGATAGGCATTTTCAATGACCTGAGTCTATGCAAATATAAATAAATAATAACAATAATCAAATAACCTACTAATATGAGGTGTAAGTCAAGACAAGAACATTCTCAAAGAAAAGTAACAATATAAACAGCTGTTTTCACTAAAATTCAAACGTTCAAGGCTACATTTATTTGATCAAAAATACAGCATAAAGCGAAATATACTGAATTATTATTACAATTATAATAAGCTTTTCTTTATTTTAATGTATTTAAATTTTTATTTAATCCTGTGATGGCAAAGCTGAATTTTTAGCAGCCATTACTTTAGTCTTCAGTGTCACATGATCCTTGAAAATCATTCTAATTTGGTTCTCATTAAACGTCTTATTATCATCAACATTAAAAACAGTTGCCCTGCTTAATATTTTTGAGGAAAACTTGATCAAGTTTTTCCCCTATAGTTAATTCGACACTTTCTCTGCTTTCTTTCCAGTTGGTTGCTGCGTACTTGCCTTCTTTATTGGTTTAATCTTTGTCCAGCGATCTGGGAACTACTTTGTAGCCATGTTTGACGATTATTCCGCTACACTGCCTCTTCTCATCGTGGTTCTTCTGGAGAACATTGCTGTGGCCTGGGTGTATGGCACCGACAAGTATGTTACTCTATTAGACAGTTTACAGCGCCCTCTGGTGACACGAGCGTCATATTGCTATCAATATTATTTATTGTGAAGTGTAATAAATAATAATAATTCAAGTTATGGTCATATCCAGACCAAATAAATAATTATACTTTATTGATCATAAAAAAAGCAATAAAAAAAAACTCATAGTAACAAATGCTAATCTGATTTTAATTTATTAATAATATCTCGAATTGAATCATCTTGATTGAAACTCACTGAAAAAAAAGGCCAAAATGCAATTTGAAAGTTAATATATCTGAAAAATAAAATAAAATAATATAAAAAAAATGTTTTGAGCTAAAAAAAAAAAAAAAGACAGACATTTGTGGTTTTGTTTAGAGGAACATATTCCATCCAGACTTTATTTTGTATATTATTGAGATTGATATTATGAGAAGTATTTGTTGTCAGTTAACTAACCTAAGAAAAACAAATTTAGTTATAATTATATTACTTGTATAATGTGTGTGTGTGTGTGTCTGTACATCACAGATTGCTTTCACAAGACAGTTAAAAATTATATGTAATTACAAGAAATCAATTTAAATAAAAATAAGCAATCATAATAATAATTTACAAAAGCTTAATACAATCAAATCTTAAAACTTAATATAATGAGTTCATAATTATGCTGCAATTTAATCAACTAATAAACAAGCAACTGCAATCTATTTGTCTCTCGTGGGTTCGCTCAGGTTCTTTGAGGATCTGAAGGACATGCTTGGTTTCACTCCATACCGCTTCTATTACTATATGTGGAAGTTCATCACACCAGTGCTTCTGCTGGGTCTTCTGGCCGCAAGCATCATTCAGCTGGGATTGTCCCCACCTAGCTACAGCGCATGGAACCAGCAACTGGTGGGTAAATCTGAAACGTGTTTTTAGCTCAAAATATAGCCATACTTTTGAGGTTTTACTCAGAGGAACATACAGACTCCGTTCAGAGTTTGTTTTGTAGTTGATTTCACCTATAGGCATTCTATTTTTATTTATTTTTTTGGTAAACATCAAACTAGTTAAGACTAAGTTTAAATCACCGATTAATTTATTACTGATCCATTTTTGGGTGAACTATTCCTTTAAGCCTGGGTCAGTTCTAAGGCCTTCAATCCACAGTTTTACCACAGGATTAAAGTGGAATTATACCTTTGCCAGAATACTCCAATTGCTGTGTCTGTTGTCAGGCTCAAGAACAGTCTCTCAGCTATCCGCCCTGGGGCCTGGCTGTCTGCATCTCACTGGTGGTGACCGCCATCCTCCCTGTGCCTGTGGTTTTTATTCTGCGCTATTTGAACATCATCGACGAGAACGCAGGAGGCCTGTCCAATGTCTCGTATAAAAAAGGCCGTATTATAAAAGACACTGCTTGTAGGACCAGAGAAGAGGACGAAGATGACGCCAGTCTTCTCAATGCGAAGACGCCGAGCGAAGCCCCATCACCCATGCCAGCCAATTACCGCAAGCAGAGCGGTCCTGCTTCGACCGCAGACGTCATGTTCAATGGTAGCTGCAGCGCTGGATACACAATGCCGAATATAACAGACATTCTGGAATCTGATTTGTGAGGACCTGTTCAGCCTTATCTGTAACTGTGAGGACCAGTGTCATTTCATTTGCCCTGTAAGAACCTCTTCATCTAGTTCCTGAGCTTCAATTGTCAGTCACCTGAGTAACCAATCACAATTCATTGAGATGAATGTTAACGCTAGCAGCCAGTGTTCTCCTATAGACCTCTTCTAACAGCCATCTTCCTTTCACACTGGTCCAGTACGGAAGTTTCAACATTTCTAAACGTAATATGTGTGTACTAACGCGCCCCCTACCCCCATCCCAATCCATTGGCCCAACTGTTGCACGCACTTATCCTCCTCTGTAGGGGCCTGTAGACCTCTGGGTTTATGCTCCACTGTAGAATGGCTATTTGTACAGATTATGCTGCAAGTCAGGACAGTTACTGTCCATAAAATTCAAGATTAGAAGCATTATAGCAGCTTTGGAAAAGTCTAGAATGTAAATGAACATTCAAGTAGAATGTCTAGAATTGTATTCTATCAAAATGTTGATAGAATACAAGGTGTGAATGTTGCACACTTAAGGTATTCTGTAAATATATTATGAATAAATGTATTCAAATATAGTTTGGAATACCGATCATGTTTTGGTAGAAGTGCTTAAAAATCCAATACGCAGACTTTGTTTGTTTGTTTGTTTGCTGATGTGCTATCATTGTAAGGAGACATATTACTCCTCCCTCTTCCTGTAAATATTTTTTAATAAATTTGCTCAATGAATATTTCAATTAAAAGAAAAAGATTCGGACACACTGTTTGGCTTTACTACTTTGTTGCGCTCCACAATAACGTGACTGGAATTTAAATAAGAATTTAAAATTCCAGTATATGGAAAAATATGCACCAATATATGCAATGATATTAAAATTCTGGATGCTTTTATGAATCATTTTAGTTTCTTAGAACCGATAACCAACAACTGGCTGCTTTTAAAATTATAAAGTTAAAATGGCTGTACTATTTTTCTGTACTAAATAATCTTAAAAATAAAAGCCCACACTAAATTCAATTGCAGAAATTCTACAACAGTATTTAGGCATCGTAACATAAGTTTGCTAAAGAACACACATATATATATATATATATATAGGTTTATTTTTAACACTTTTTATTTATGAATTTAAAGTGAAGGCAAAGTCTTTGGCTATTATACATCCAATATCAATAAATACATTTTAAATAATAATAGTACTAATAATAAAATCTCTATTACCAGAACTGATATGTGCTGTGTCTCATTTCAGAGGCTGCGTCCTCCGGAGGTCGCATTTGAAGGCTGCATACATCATCGGGGAAGTCTCATTAAGAAAGTAATCATAATAAAATTGACCGTTATTCCTTGTGATGTTTAAAATACTATAGTTTATTTTTTACTTTGCAATTTAACGGTTACTTCCCCGATTTCGGACGCAGCCTCCGAAATGAGACATGGTAAATGGTAAAAATATATCATGTGTCCCTTTAAATAAAAAATAAAAAAAAGTAACAACATAGATGGGTTTAAAACCTTTATTGTCCATTTTGATTCGTTCAGCCATTGGAAGGTCATTTTCATCAATAAAAATCTTAAAACAGGTAGTGTCTAAAATCAATGACATGAAAATAAAATGTGACATATTCAAAGAAGCCTCGGCTAAAAATCAAATGAGTGTAACTTTTTTCCCTGAATCATTTCATCTCCACATGCCTCTTTAAAACGAAAACATTTGAAGGTTAAAAGCAGTGCAAAACAACAATCATACCGCTACTGTGTCACTTAAGCAGAGATTTCTTATTACTCTCATGACACATCTTAAGTGTTAAGGTCGACAGTTGGGCTTATACAGACTTAGCAAAGCCCACTCGGTTATTCTCCCGATCAAACACAGTGTAGTACTGCCCAATGAACACATCACCCAGAATCCACAGGGGTCCAGCGGGGGGTGGGATATCCAGGCCCATGAATCCACTCAGACAGATCTCCTTTCCAGCCTGCTTTTCCTGTAAACACATACAAACACACAGAGAGATGCCATCTTTAGAATGTTTTTGTGATCACCAAGAAACGCTTCAGTGTTTGCTCAAACAATACTTGGCTAGCTGCATGTGATTTACAAGAAAATAAATCTCCAGGTACATGTTTTTTTATTTTTTATATCCTGACTCATGCACAACCTTGTCAAAAACAACACCTCAATTTCACAGCTCTGCTGATGCAATGTACCACACCACATCAACAGCGCTTAGGTGACAAACTAGGACTGACCTTGAGTATGTACTGTTCTCCAGTCAGTGAGTAAGACTTTCCACCCAGGACGAATGAGATGGTGGGAAGTGTGGGCACTTTTTTACAGTCTATCATATACTACAGAGAAAACGGGTTTAGTTAGAGAACATTATCAAATCATTATACATTTCGATAAGTAAGCTACCATTAATAACAACACGACAAGCATGAATACTTTGTTGAGCAGTCTTGTAAAAAAAAAAAATTATTAAACTAGTTAATTTAAATGTACAATTTTTGTTTAAAAATTTTATACTTTTATTCAGAAAGGATGCATTAGATTGATTAACAGTGACAGCAAAGACAATTTTAATATTACAAAAGATTTCTATTTCAAATTTCATTTGCTGTTCTTTTCAAGTTTTTTATTTCTAAAAAAAAATAAAATAAAATAATAATAATAATAATGAATAGATCCGAACAGAAATCTATTCAAGTCACAACGCCTCAATAATGTATAATTATAAACATTAGAAGTTGCATTACCTCTCCCTGCATCAGAGGGACGGCACCAATAGCCTTCTGCAGGGCTTTGATTTCAGCAGCTGGGCCAGTGATCAGAGACGTCCCAGTGTCCACGATGGCTTCACATCCTCCTTTACACAGAGTCAGCTCAGTGCCGATGCTCATGCTACACAAACAAACAGAGCACTGTCAACACTAGATTACGGTCATAGGGATTTTGGTTGGTTCAGTGGTAAAATTCTTGCCTCTCACATAACAGACCAGCATATTTCCAGACCATTAGTTTGGTCAGAATATACAAAAACCCAAAAATCTCTTACGCATCCATGTGAATCTGCCAATAGGCCTGTCTGCTGATGTCCACGTAGTTAAAGTCTCCAGTGTAATATTTGGGGTCTGTGCCTCCAAGGAGCAACTCACCACCAGGTTGGGTGTCAGGGTTTCTGTCGGACAAATAAAACCGCATCATCCACAGAAATCAGGCCTGAAAATTACTGCATCAAATGCATGTTTACGGCAGGCTGACATGTAATTATTCGTTTCATAAAAATCTGGGACAGATGAGGATGGCTTAAACAAATGCATGTACCTGTTCAGGTAGAAAGAGAAAATATTTTTCTCCACTTTCTTCTGGCTCATCATCATGTCAAAAACAGGAGGAACCCCATCCACAGAGATACGAGGATAAGCCATGCCGAGAATACCATCAAACTTGGCTGCAATGAAGGCTACTCCTGGCTGTTTGATAGCTTCTCCAAATATCTGCTTCTCAACTGCAATATCCCCAACCTAAAAGAGAAGTAACAGTTTGGTTTCTTTCACCACTTCAGGTGACAAAAAAAAACAACAACTGATGATTCCTACCGTGCATGTGTCCTGGCTGAGATACCCAGACAAGCTTCCGGAACCATACTGTATGGAAAATTCAGTCCCGTTCTTCACATAGGTGCTTGACTTGGCCCCATTGTATTTATGATGAAGCACTACAGGGTTAAAAGTAATTCTTCAGTTAAATACTTTTTTTTTTTTTGGTATATGTACAGTGCTCTAGCTGTATATAAATACACAATATAGTAACAGTATTTATCACACTCTTCTAGCTACTGTGTCCAAAACTCACAGAGACCAATTATTAACCTTATATTTCATGTCAGGGCTTTTATCCTTGAGCAGAAAAATGGCACTTAAATTTGTACTAAAAGCTAATAAACTTAATATGCATTTAAATGCTTTTAATTATATATTAGGCATAGGCCTTCAGGTTGTGTTTACTATTAAAATTGATTTCTAAAGAGTGCAAAATGTGGGCAAGTAAATTTTATGCCACATCCATCCATGAAGCATCCAAATATTCACACCAAGTAAAGCATTTAGGCCTTGTCTGATCTGCAAGACTCTTGTACTGCAAGAGTTAAACGCACCAATGAACTACTTTGAAAGGGTGAGATACAATCACTGACAAGTTCTTGTTCAGACTACAGGAACAAAATTGCTACAACTTCACTAAAATGAGGCCACAAAGAACTTGAGCAACATTTGGCCACACTGAAATGGATTCTTGTTTTAGCAAAAAAATAATAATAATAATTGCTTTAAAATGTGTTTACAAAGTTAATTGTGGTCTAAGTCTGAAAACACAGAGTGAAACAATATTACAAAAAAAACAAAAAACAAACGAGTTTCCTTAATACTGCCAGTATATGTTGTTCTTGACATCAAAACAACTATTTTACAATACTATAACATTGTGTGTGTGTGTGTGTGTATTTTACTGTTACCAATTTAAAGGCAACACTGATCTGATAATACTGTAAAACTGAAATAAAATTCCTAGGCTCTCTGTGGACTTACAGCAGGCGATATCAGTCAGCGAACAGTGGATCGATGGCACCCACAGGTTGGAGGATCCCGTGTCAAACACCACAGTGAAGGTCTGGACAGGAGTGCCAAGACCGATCTCTCCATAGTACTGAGCCTGGAAACACAAACCCTCAAATCATTCAAAATTCAACGCCACAACAGACAGTAGTAGAGCTAAAACATTTTCACACAAGCGTAGAATTGCTAGGGCTTTAGAAAAAAAGAATAATGCATGCACATATTAATAATTCACTGTGAACTTAAAATCTGAATTTCATTTTCCTTAAATGCAATAAATGTCACGAGGTTAATTCCTAACTAAATATCTCATTTTTACAAAGTTACTGATATTCCAATTTATTACAAGTAAACGCCAACCTACATTTTTTTTTAACAAATGTAAAGATTACCAAAAAAAGGAAAGAAATAAAGTAAGAAATTTAGGACAAAACCTCTTGTTGACTCATTATGTATATCATGCAAACATTAAAGTGATCTTTGACACTAAAGAACTTGCATTTATTACCTAAGCCTGTTTACAATAGCAGCTGCTTACTGTCAAAGAGGATTGTTGTGGTCTATTGTGGCAGATGTATTATTTGAGAAGCATGACAAATAATCTCATGACCTGCTGTCTGACACAGTAAAACAAACCATCATGCTGTCCATTACAGCTTATGACAGGAAATGGACCAGTACCTAATTTTTTTTTTTTTTTTTTTTTTTGCTGAATAAAGACAGAACAGGTTTTAAGTTCACTTTTTCCTACTGTCAGTCACATTTCAACTGACATAGTGAAATTTATTAATCATATGACATGATTAAGCAATCGGACTGTAGGTTAAACTTTAACAACTGCTTGTCCTCATTTTAACTTCAACTTTTTAACCTCATTTTAACTTCCTGGATGTACAGTACAGCTTTGTGCAAGGCACTGCGGTCAAAAAGACTGCAGACATTCACATGCCTCTAATAACAAATACACTGATTTACAATACCACCATACACAACTTAGTGATCTTCTGAAAAAAAAAAAAAAAAAAAAACAGGCCAACTAATGATGTTTGGTAAATGATTAGAGGCTATTGTTATTAAATTTGGTAGATTAATGCGGATTCATGTACGACAACACAAACAGCAGAAACGCCATTAACAAGCAGTACTCACATCAAGGTAGTTCTTGAGGGTTTCTGGAGTAGGACCATTACTTGCTGGGAATCCCAGGTTGTATTTCAAGGGTGCAGAAGCAGCCACAAGCTCCTCTATAGCTCTGCCAGAGTCACTCAGTGTCCGTCTGATGGAACGAAACTTCTTTAAAGGAATCCTGGAGAGAAACAGACACAGAAACATCAACATAAAGTGTGCACAGTTCAGCTATCTTACAGGCATAACTACTTCCCCTGCAGCGAACTACAAACATTCTCATGCGAAAAGCAAGCCAAGTCTTCTTTCCACCGTCTTCCTTCATGCCGAACTCAAGTTTTTAGATAACGCAATGTCATTTGATTTGAAAAGGGATGGGGGGAAAAGCTAAACAAATGTAAGCTGGGAGGAAAAACTTTGCCAATTGCTCTCTATGCATACGATGCAGAGATAAACAAGTTATTTAAATGAATTGCTTGATTTAATTACTCACTCACTGAATGTATATGACAAGATGTGATGCAGTAAAATCTGTGGGGGTTTTTGGACTTTGATTGGGTGGTGAGTCAAATTGAATCTCATTATGTGTGTCTCTTTCAATCAGGTCAATTTCTAACATTCAAAAAAAGAAAGCAAAGGGCTTCCACCATAAGGACTGAAATCAAGTGATTAATGACCATGATATATACACAATATCCACGTGTTTTTGAGCCAGCTGGGGTGAGATCTGTCAGCTTAAGTGCACTAAATTGGATTTGGAAAGGTTGAATTTTAAAGGGCCCTTCTTACTTATCTATAAACAGATTTCAGTTTCTGCCGAGTCACAAACGATCAATCTCTGTCTAAGTTAGTAGGAAACCTACAACAACCCCTGGGTGCTTTACAATAATTCACGAAAAGTTTTCAGAGACAACTATTGTTTGTTAAAATACAGGATAAAATAATATAAAAAAACAGACTAGTCCCAGTGAAAGAAAAACAAAGCTCGCACTGCGTGGTTTAGCTCGAATGGTCGGATTGTGTCGCGTTGTGTTGTTGTTATTGTTATTGTGAAGTTTTTTGTTCGACCTTACCGAACAATCGCGTCGGTCGTCCACAAAAAGGCAGCAGCTAGCAGCAGACAGGCGAGTCTCATGTTGGCGAGCCGTCAGGACTAGTTAAAACACCTGAGGAGTAGTATATGTGTTGAGAGAGTGTTGTTGTGTGCAATCTATTATCTAGGACAAACGGCTGCAGTCAGCTGACTGCGATAGCGCTGCCGGGCAACGCGTGCACACAGTCATGTGATGGTGCTTTGAAGAATGTCACGGCTGCGCTGGTTTCTGCGCAAAAATAGGTTGATAAAAGGTTCTGGAGAATGGTTGTTAGATTAAGAGCGTCAAAATGTAATTAATCGTATTACTTTGTGTTCGTTATAAATGTAATAAAAACAATTAATCACATCGTAATTCAATCGAAATGTTAAATATATGTAATATAAATATATGAACCAACTAAATATTTTTATATTAATACAAATTGCTAAATAACTACATCTAAAATAATCATACATCTGATAAAGCTGGAATTAAATAGTGCTGACTTGGTTGACACTGGTCCTGATCATTATTTCCGATTTCCCCTATAAATGTAGCCATAATTTGCAAACATATTTGCATAAGCTAAAACTGTGGAGTAATAATAATAGTACTATTATAGAAAGTTATATATCTGACAAATACTGCAGCAGTCACACCAGCCTGCTTGAGGTCAGTATCAAACATTACATCCAAGAGTCCAATATGTGACTTCCATATCTTTGAAATGAACGTTCCGCTAGGATAAGCGCCGTTCTTGAGCTTAAAAATGAGTGGAGTACTAGGAGAGACACTTAAAATAAAAAATAAAAGAATAAGTTATCAGTTTAGTCTTTCAAACATAAAAATGTAAATAATTAATCACTTTTAGACGAATTAATAGACAGAACCATTTTTATTTAATGTGTTTTAATTTTTATGATAGGCTATTACACATTATATTAACATTTATTATATTACTATTTTATTGTTTTATTTAACTACGTTTTAAAACATTATTAAATAAACAGTCAATTTTGAATGTCAGTTTATTTCCCAATATAAAACGGATTTATTGTTTTATTTAACTACATATCATAACATTAGTTTAAAAAAATAACAATAATGTAAATGTCTATTAATTTGTCGATTTAAAAGTTATTTATTTATTTACATTTTATTTTTGTATGATTAAATTGGTAAATAACAATAGGCCTACACATTGTAAGAAAATCCACACAGATCTATTACACAGTTGAATAATTCTTCAAACGCTAAACAGAGAAATACATGCCTGTTTTATCACTGCTTCCCTTATAATTACTTAATAAGGACAGATAATTTCCAACATCTTATTTAATTAATATATTATTTAAACATTTAAATGATTGCTATAAATTGCATGCGACTTCGCCGTTTTACCGCTGGGTGTCAGTGTGATCTCGATCATGTCCTCACTGCAGTCTGAGAATGTGATGAGGGACTGGCAGCACAGCAGAATCTACACATTTCTACACGTTTGTGTTCTTTAACTTTCTCAGCATAACTCAGTGCTGAAATATAAGACCAAATACCCCTTATCACTTTTCACGTCCCCAACATAGGTGTCTTGAAGTAAATATGTAGCACTCTCTCCAGTTCATTGCAACCACTACTATTTACTCAGTCCATTACATAAGCATTCCAGAAACAATATGGTTAAATCTATTACTAGATGTTTACATATGCATTTAATAGCTGGGTCCTTATTTTTGGGTTGCATTTTTATTTCCCACAAGCTATGATTTACAGACACTTACTTTATGAGCAATAATGCTATATTTTACAGATGCACATTCCGAGTAACTTGAGGGATTCATATAATGTGAACTTGTATTAACTTGGGTTGTTTTTACATTTCAGTATTGTGAATCTCACAAAACACCCACATCAAGACATAAACAACATAAAACTAATTCAGTGTATAAAAGGTCATTTTGTTGGAGGGTATATATTTATTTATATTGACATTTTGATTAATAACAGTATAAATGGCCAGTTTAGTTAATCGCATGATACTTTGTGTAAACATTTATCAATCCAAATGATGGGTGAGTCTAAAAAAAAATATTAATAGAGACAGTTTCAGAGTAACTGATTTTAATTTTTTCTTGTTAATGTTAATTATGCATAAAATCTGTTGACATATAGCTAGCAGATCTCTTGATGTCAGCTGTAGGTAAGTGGCTGTTTCTGGGCGGTTCATGTTGAAAATAACACTCTAATGGACTGAGTGTCACATGCATCCTTCAACCTTGGCTGTAATGAAGCCTAAATGAGGCTGTCAGTCTGTTTAAGTGTTTTACTGTGTAACTATGATGTGCATTTCACTGCTGAAATAAATGAAGGGGGTGATAGCATTTTGTTCACATGAGCTTATGTTTATTTGATAACTGAGCTGCATAATTTCAAACAGCAAATGTGTAAAGCATTAAGGAAATGTGCAGCAGTCGTTCAGTTTATCCTTTAAAAAAATCCACAGATTTCTTCTACAACATGAACATTAAACATACAGCATATTCACAAACTATATACATCCACATGCCACTGTTTAGGCAAAATGACAGTTGAGGCAAAGACACTACGGGGCCTATGAAATGTGTTACAATGCAGAAATGAATGGCAGCTGGTACATCACTGTTCCTATGCATTCATAAACCCAGGTCTAAAACAGAAACACATTCAATAAAATTCCTTGATCTCATTATTGTTAAGATCCATCCAATCTTAAAGGTCCGGTTACATGTTTATGTCATGTTTTACAGTGCTCCACAACATTTGTACAATACACAGCATGACCCAAAAGCACACAGCTTTTTGAGGTCATGAATAGTGACAAAGTTTCAGAAAAGGCAAAACACATTTGATATAATCACATCTCTTTAAAGGTTTCACCTTACAAAATTCTCAACAGCTGTCTCAGACTAAAATGAGCCAGCTCACGTTTGAATACGCCAGCTCAAGAACATTATGATATCATACATTTATAGATACATATATTCCAACACCTGTCTTGTATTGAAGAAGATTTCCTTCAGAAAAAAACACATCATAGTTTGAGTTCAAAGGGCATTGGCTTCAAAACAAAAGAGTGAGGATTGTGTTAGGAAACTGAGAAGGCAAGAAAAAGTGCACTTTACCTCTGGATTAAATAACTGATTTTATCAGAATATATACAGTATAAACTTTTATATCTACCAAAAGAACACAGATTACATTCAGTATCAAAGTTCCATAAGGTGCTATTATACCTTGCACATTTTTGCTAGAGGTGACACAGGGCAATGATGTCAGATTGTTGTCAAAGCCCTCTCAGTGATGACTGACAGGTGATTGGTCCTGTCATTCTTCACAAGAGATTCAGAATAATTGGAGACGGAGAGAGAGAGAGAGAGAGAGAGAGAGACGGGGACTGCTGTAACATTACATCAGAGGGTTGTGGCTTACACCATTTGTCCAATTAAAATCACTTGAAACATTTCGTCAACACCCCTACCAGAGGAGCATCTCTAAGAAACGAGTCCTGGCCCAAACACTACGGTATGTTGAGGTATGTAGGTGACCCTTTCAAGCACTGAACTGTGGAAAGAGCAAAAAACTACCGAAATCCAGTTGTACTATTATAGAAAGTTACATATCTGACAAATACTGCAGCAGTCACACCAGCCTGCTTGAGGTCAGTATCAAACATTACATCCAAGAGTCCAATATGCGACTTCCAAATCTTTGAAATGAACGTTCCGCTACGATAAGCGCCGTTCTTGAGCTTAAAGAAGCTTCATATGTACTTCACTAAACTAAGTTTCTTCATCAAAAATAAAAAAGACAACTACAACAACAGAGAAGAGAAGAGAGAAAAAAAAAAAACCCAGAGCAAAGTCTGAGATTTCACACATTTTCAATCAGTACTAATATGCCATTGGATGGCGAGACATAAAGAAGTTGCCGACAATTGGATTTTCATTCGAATCTCTCAAGGAATCAGTGCAAAAGGCACTGGCTGTTACAATGTCCCCCATTCTCCCGAAAAAAAAATAAAGATAAACCACTTTGTTTTGAAATTTTGAATCCTCATAATAATAATGTAAAAACACACACACACACACACAAAAACAGCCTTTGCTTGGAAATCCATAGAAACGCTATAGTTAATACTCAGTCACAATTAAATTAAGAGAAACAGATAAATAGCAATTTTACAAGCAGACTAGTGTGCACTCAAAGGTCAAACGATCAGCTTTATGTACCATCATTTTCATTTCTTTGGGGCTGATGAATGGCATCACTCTCTGAGCCATGATGATCCCCAGACACAGAAGAGGCCAGGTCAGCCTCGTTGGACAGGTCACCATCGGGAGATGGCGGCTCGTCATCTTTTAAGGATGCTGCATTAAATCCAGAGGTTTTATCGGTGGGTGCACTGGGGAAAGCGATGGCAGCAGCAGCTGCGGCTGCTGCGGAGGTGTGCGTGGGAATCCCGGGGTAAAGCCACGGGAACGGGGTGGTCAGCGCCGCCGCCGCCGCTGCTGGATACACCAACTTCTCCAAGTGACTCTTATCAAACAAAGGCATGTACGATGCTGCAGACGGGTTTATGAAGTAAAACGGCATGCAAAAAGGAGTTTGTTGTCCACCAACACCCGTCATTCCAATTAAAGAGTTCATTAGCGCCACGTCCGGCCGGGTGTTGGCGGAATCTGATGCACTGTTTGCAGACCAGTTCATTTTAGCTTTTTTGGTGACACGTTCGTCTCCGAACTCCTGCTTGATCTTTACTCCTTTGGCCGTGTCGCATCCTTTCTCGAATTTTCCATCGCCTTTCTCTGCCTCTCCTCCGTATCCGCTGTCGGTGTCCGTGTCGTTCTCGTTAAGCTCGAGGTTCTGAGTCCTCTGGATGACAGGGACGCAGTTGGCTTGAGTATCCCTCTGCCCGTCCCGCTCTGGAGCGTCGTCGCCTGGCAACGGCTGCTGCGGGATCCCCGCGCCCGGCTGGAACTGCGCGGAAACTTTGTGTAAGTGGTTGATGAGTCGCGTGCACATCTGCTCGCGCGCCGTCCAGTTCTCCACCTTGTTCATATACTGCAGGACTTCTTTGGCACATGCTTGAAAGCCTGAGTGAAAGGCGTCTAAGTCAGCCTGGAGGGAGGACTTCAATGATCGCTCCCCTGTCATAAAATAGAGACAAAAAGTCATGTCATACATTTTTTTTTAAATAACATACAGACAGACGGACAAATAAACAGATAGATAGATATTAATAACTCTAGACAGATATAAATACATGCAACAATAAAGTGATCTGTAAAACAAGATATAGAAGCAGCATAATAGAAATAAATGGCATATGCATAAGTGCATCTATATTTATTAAAGTACTGTACTTTAAGCTCCTTTAACTGTTTTACTTGATGTGGTATTGATGTTTTTATGATTGCATCGTGTGGGTTGCACATTATGTAATTTACCGTTCTGCAAAGCGACGATCTTCTGATGCTGTTGCTCTGTGACGGCTGTCAAAGCGTTCAAATGCTTCAGCGTCAACTCAAGAACTACCGCTTTTTCCAAGTGACCTAGAGTCTGTAAGACAATACGATCATTTATCGGATTTGTCCACTTTCTTGCTTTCCTTATGCGGGTGAGCTAAAATTACAAAAAACATTTAAACTAGACCAAACACAATTCAAGTGACTTAAGTTACCGTGAGTTTCAGATGTTCTGGTAATAAATCTTTCAGCTGTCCAATACATTCATTTATTCTGTCCCTCCTCTTTTTCTCGATCAGTCTGTGTGGTAGCTTATACGCGTCCTGCGAACAATAAGCATTAGCCAATTGCAAAAAGTTCTTAAAGTAATAATTATCACTAGGATTATTAAAAATTAGCGACACAAAGTGTTACGTAAACTTGACGGACATCACGTTTCCATCACGGGTCCACAGTTTGCTTACCTTTCCTTCCTCTCTCTTCAACCCTCTTTTGGATTTGCACATGTAGAGAGACGAATATTCAACCCTAAAAAAAAAAAATATATTTTTAAAAAGCCACCAACCTCACACATTTAAAAAATAAAAATAAAAAATCGTAACAATTGTTGCGTTGATTAGAAATCAAAACAACATAAAAATTACCCCAAGAAATCAGCATGATCCAGGAACTGTCTTCCTTGCATTCTCGGTATTCTTTCATCCATAACTTTGTCCCACTTTCTTGAGTAGCTCTTTTAAAATCAGGTTTCGTTAATCCAGTGCCAGCGGAGCAGCAATGCGTTGTGTCCGATATCGCGCAGCACCTCTGAATGACGATGTGTGCGCGCGCTTGCCTGAGCTGCCACTTTGCCCAGTGCTCTCGCGCACTCACCGCGCACGCGCGCCTTCACAGGAACCGCGCGCTGACTCACGTGTAAACTGCACCAGCTCTAGAATCCGGGTATTTAATGGACTTGAAAGTTGACAGTTTATTGTTGAAGAGACGCCGAGAAATAAAACCACGGCATATCGCTCAGACGCATTAAAATATTTGAGGTCTCAAGCATGACATCTACACATCTAAATGTAAAATACCAAGATATGCTACTTATATAATTTACAAGTATTTAATATAAATAAAGATATATATAAGACATGTAATTATTTTATATAAAACTAGTTAGAATTATTAACCAGTGAACTTACGTAAAATGAAAACGTTTTGTTATTAAAACACCATAGTCTATTTTATATTTTCCTGTCTTTCCAATTTGTGACTTCCCTAAAGGTCTTCATACTAAGTAAACAATGATTTAAACATTTATTAGCCTAACTTGGCTAAAGGCTTTTTTTTTTAATCTTGCTTTTATTTGTTTATCATTATCCCTATTTGTCTAGGCTGATAATTCATATCTTTGGGGATAAACATAATTATGCTTCAGCTCAGAAATAGTATTATTATAAATTATTATTATTATATTTATTATTTGGTTAATATTTTATTGTTAGTTGCAATCATGGATTAGTAATCTCTAACAATTAGATTTTACCTGCAGTGTTCACATTTCATCAATATATTTTTAAATTCATATATTTAAAGATATGCATATAGATTGCCTGCTATATTACATCAGTTTATATATATGAATATTTTATGACAAATTTATTTGCAGCTTTAAAATGTGAACTTTTCTGAAGCTCAGTGCAGCATGTTTAGCTTGAACTGACATCTAGATCCACTGAGATTGCTTTGCCCATACGTGCCATCTGAAATGAGGTGTGACATAACACAACAGCACATAGAATAAGCTCTCAGTATAGTCTGGCTGAAAATAGACCACATTCTGTCAATATCCAGCCTTCAGATGTAGCCATTACAAGATTATAAATCAGTTTTCCCAGCACACTCTATAAAGAAATATAAAAATGAATAGAGTTTTATGAAAGGTCTAGGTGAATACAGACATATTCATTATAAGAAACATGACCTGCATATAGTTAGAGACTCTCCGTAATCAACCCAAAGTGAAATGAACACGTAGCATATCTGCACTCTCACACAATATTCATAAGAGATTAACTGTAACCCGCTCACATGCCTGCGGGTCACGTAACTTCATCAAAATCATGTGACTGGCTCCACGCTGTTATGAATAGATCGCACAGTGTGATGCAGGAGGTTGGCGGGACTCAAGCACTCTCCCACATGTTTGCCAGAGACAAGAATTGTTTCTGCTCTGTAAGATCCCTGTTTCCTGATTAGTTTCAGTGAGACCAGAAGCTGTCGTGTGTTGGAGTCCCCCTTTATGTCCTCCCTCTCCTTTTCAACCCTCCCTCCTTTCCGTCTCCTTTTCGGTGCTCTATATGTGGCTCTTGTGGAATCTGCTCCAAATGTTTTCCATATTAGTTCAGAGTCCTTTCTGATTCTGAATAGCAGGGATCGCGTAGGGAGAGAAGCCTCCAGTGAGGAGGGAGGGGAAAGGCAGGGCAAGGGAGCAGTCCAGCTAGAGAGAGCAAAAGAAACGGCAGGCAAGAAAGAAAAGGAAGGACAAACAGATAGAGGGCGAGTACAAGAACGTCCAGTCGGCCTAAAGGAAGATTAAGAACCTCAGCACGAGACAGGAGGAATTATGGGGTCGGGGACGAGTCCGATGGGGTCGACTGGAGGAGGCAATGCAACCGCTGGCAAGGAGAAGAAGGGACAAGCAGAAACTGGAGGCTCAGTGCTGGAGGAAGCCCAAAAATGTTGTGGCTGTCGCTTTCCTTTGCTGGTCGCTCTGTTACAGCTTCTGCTGGGCATCGCAGTAGCTGCTGTGGCCTTCCTAATGGTTGCCATTAGCTCCTCTCTGCTTCCTAGGGAGACTCCCCATTGGGCCGGCATTATTGTAAGCTTCCTTTTGCTCTTCATCTACCTCTCCCTCAACTCCCAGCATGCCTTGTTTACTATTTCAGGGCCATGCATGAGGCCGTCTCATATCAGATCCATCGGCCACACTGCCATACTGTACAAAAGCATGCATAAAACAATGTCACAGAGAGCATGTATGCATGTCCAAAATAACATATTATTGAAAACAGTGAATACATTCCTAAACAGAATCACAAGTTTTAAAGCTGACATCGGATTGTCCAATGAGAGTATCATGTTGCAAGAAATCTGGAAAAGAGTACAAGCTTATATGCTAATCAGTGGATTTTGCTTGTTCGGCAGTGGTTTAGAGTGTTCGTGCTTCTTTAACAGATTGGTAGTAGGCCTCATTGATCTAAGCTTATGCACCTCAGTTTTTGAGTGAACATTGCACAAATGATCAAATTAAAAATATTTATTCATTTATTTATTGGTTTAAAACATGACATCATGCATAAGCTTAGATCAATGAGGCCTATATGGTTATTCAATCACTTACAAAAAGAAATACAAATACCTGTGATAATTAAAATAACACCAGGTGATAAAAAAGAGAATTATTAAAGAATATTGCTCACCAATCTTGTCTTATCTCGATAATACAGTATGTTATCTATGTAACTTTTTCAAAACTTTTGAACAAGACTGTGTCAAGCAAAGATTTAGTTGCGGGCAAATACTTTAATATTAGGTCCCATTTTATTTTTATTTTTATTAACGCATTAATTAATATTGAGTGATGAGCAATGCGTTTGTTATTTAATATTCTTACTTAATGTTAGTAAATAAAAAATACACCTGTTCTTTGTTACTTCATATTAGCTCAGGTCCATATTAACAGATTATAATTGTTAAAAATATAAATGTAAAAAATATTAACGTAAGTAAATAGTGAAAATAACATGCTTCAGAGATATTTTTAATAGGAAGTTCATAAAGTTAATGTTAAACATATAACCTTATTTTAAAATGTTACGGAATTGGCTTTCTTTTTAAAAATGACATTTGAATTTCTTTACATTTGTAATTAACATTTCTAAATACTGTTTGCTACTTCCGTTCAACAAAATGTAAAACGCATTCTTTGTTTAATTCTGAATGCCACACAAAACCCAGTATATAATGGTTTCATTGTGTCAAACATTAGTTATGGTGGCAATAAAACATAAAGTAATGTCTTTATTATTCATGGACGCGCATACTGGAGTGATAATGTAGATCAGGGAGCATCTCAAGTTCAGGCCTCACGAGACCAGTGCTGCTGTTCCTAGAGAAAAACGCTGAGGTCACCAGGACTTCTCTGCCTCAGAACCTGGGAAAAACAATCAAATTAGATACCACACGCTAGTCACAAGACTCCAATCATGCTGAGAAAGAGAGCAGGGAAAATGGAGAGAGAGAGAGAAGAAAAGACTGAGATAAAAAGCGTGAGAGATAAATATATCTCGGAGGGTGGGGGGGTCAAGTTATTCAGTTTGCAGTGGCAGTCACTATATTATCAGATGAAAACTCAATGCAGAGTTGCACAACGCTGATTACAATAAGGGTTATGGTTGGCTCAGAACAAGTCTGGCAGATATAGAGAACTTTGGAGGTCTGCTGCACGGCAAATAAGATTAGATCAACCCAATAAACTGGGATGTGTTCATGACAACAATGGCAACATTTTCAACAACAGACTCTGAGATGCACATGATCACCCTCCAAAAGGCCTAATAAAACTTGATTAGCATGTGATTAGATCATATATTGTACTTTTGGGGTCTAAATTACATTTTAGCATTTTAGCACCTCTGGTCCGTTTTATTTTTCTATTTGGTTGTATCATATTTAGGATTCAAATATTGCGTTCATTTAAAAAGATTATCATGATGTACCAAACATGTGAGAATCATAAACATTTGTTTGTCACAGAGCTAATTGTCTGCAATAATCCAAAAGCCAATGGAAAAATCCTCTTGGGTTTTTGTTGAGGGAACCAGGGTGATGCTAATTTCCGGGTTGGCCTACAAAAATGTCATCACTGCAGCACTCTAGAAAAATACTCTGTGTTTTGCAGATGATTGTGGTTTCTCTGCTGGGATTCGTCCTCTTCTGCATCACCAGAGTGCCCGATGAGAGAGCGACGACTCAATTTATTGTAAAGGTAAAAAAATTGTAAAGTATAGTTTTGGATGACCTGAGAATTAGAATTGCACCTCATATGCAAATGCTTTTTCAAGTGGACTTTAACACATATTTTTACTTCTATGGTAAAAATATAGTAGGAACCCAGTAGCAGGCCTAGAATTAGTTTACAATTCTTCATATCATTGTATTTAAAATAACAATTAATTCAGAAATTAAAGCTATGTCAACATGTAATGATCATTTACTCACCCATATCATTCCAACCGACTATTATTGTTTTTCTTCCATGCAACACAAAAGGATATGATTTGAGCAATGCCCATGCAGCTCTTTATGCCATTCAACATCAATTCAACATAACAGTTTAATAAAAGTAGCCCATATTACTTTTCAGTCTATATTCCAAATCTTCTGAATGAATTAGTGATGTTCTTTTGAGCCACTTGGTTTCAGTGGATCATTTGAAGTGGTTTGTGGCATGTGTATTTATTTATTTTCCCAATGTGGTTCTCCAGTCAACAACTCGCCTCACCGACCTGAGATGCTGTTCGAATGGACTTATTCAATGAGTGAGCTGATAATAAGATTGAATCTGGGATTTGATTTATGTTATGTTTTATCTCAAGCAGACTCATGTCTTGAATCAACACCTTTATTAAGTAAATGTTAAGTGGAAAAAACGGCTGATTGGAAGTTCTTTGTTCATATCAAGCTCATTGGAATGTGTGTGCCAATGACAAAATCTAAATTTTCAGGTCAACGGTTTCGTTTGCTTTAATTAGACATATTTTTTGTATTTAATGGACCATTGCCATTTCTGAGTCAAGAAGTCAGAACATTAAGCTGGTTTTAAATGAACAAGAATAGGCATTTTAGTCTATTTAAATCTGATTTCCGTTGCCTTGCTTTAATCATCACAAATGACTGTAAACCCTCTCTCACTTCTGCCCAGCTCCTGTACTTCTTCCTGTGCACGATGGGGATGGTCATTTCTGCAGTGGTCATTGCCTTCCAGTGCTACCATTATGCCTTGACTAACAGCTACAGCTGCAAGGAAATGGGGGAGAACTGTTTGTGCACTCTGGACCCTGAGGATCCCATCGCCCGCACCTTCATCTACAGCGGTGTGACAGACTGCAGTGCTATCGTAAGCACTCTACCCATCTATTACCTTCTGCAGATGGTGCTGAACCTGGCTCAGGCTATCGTCTGCCTGGTGGGGGCCTTCCTCGTATGGAAGCGCAGGTATCAGGTGTTTTTCGCTGGCCTTCAGACGGGATCTCCTTCTACCCAGAATTGGCAGAAAGTTTAGGGCACTGAGAGATTTCTCTGTAGAAGTAAACATGTGGCGTGTGGGAGTGTTTGTGCCTTTAGAGAAGAAACTGTTTGCTGCAGTGTCTGCCACACTGGGAGTTTTATGACATGCAACCTTTTATCAAAGCAATTGAATGAGTCGGTTTGTATTGCCATATTATAATATTTCCGGAAGTTTTATGCAATCTTTAGAGTTACTGTATTTTTCTACATTGGCTGTTTGAAAACTTCCACTTGTTGAGGTTAACGGTTTCTTTTTACCCCTGACAAGAAGAGTATTTTTAATTATTAAACCAGTGAGTGACACACCAAAAACCCTGACATTTTAGGAAAATGAGTAATGGCATGCATGAAAATGTATTTAATTGCCAGTATTACATTTTGCATGGTCCAAAAACAAAAAAACCTTAAAATGCAATTATTCACACAATAACCTTTACCTTTTACTTTTTATCTAACTTCAGGTGCATTTATTGTCCATTGTTTCAGAGACAAAATTCCTGGTGGTTCATAAGAATACACAGGAGCAACATTCTTTAACATTTTTTAGATAAAAAATGTGATTTCTAAAATATAACACTGTGTACACAGCAGTCAGAGATAATAGGTGTGTCCAGTGAAGAGGCTGGACGGGCTTGTGGACTGAAGTCACAGTTTATGCAGCCAGTCAGTCAGGGACTGGGGGGGTTCAAAGGGGTACTAAGACAAACAGCAGGACACTGCCTCCACTTTCATGCAATGGAAGGGCAAAATTTAATTTTTTTACATAAGTCTATTGCATATTTTATATTTGTGGCCAGGTGAAACTTGAGCAAAATGTAAAGCCTGACAATCAAACCAAAAAGCTCTGTTTTTCATCATTAAGTCCTGGTCAATAAAGCTTATAAACCAAATGAAAAAGACTGAGTGATATGAACACTGCCAACAGGAAGAGAGCTGCCTGAGGTGTTAAAAGAGTCTGTTGCTTTAAAGAGACCTTCAGTCTGGTGTTTGGAAGAAATGCAACATGATGCTTCAGCACAGAAGAAAAAAAAAACAACAACCTTAAATGTAAGCTTTGTATGACTCATCTTTCCTTTGAGCCGATTTCTAATAAAAGGCATTTACATAACCCTCTCTCATTCATCATTCAGTCGCATGTCCTTTAAAATTATTAACTGAATTTCATACTTATGTATGAAACACAGCAATATTGTGAAATATGAATACAATTTAAAATATGTTTTCTATTTGAATATATTAAAAAATATAATTTATTCATGTGACGGCAAAGCTGAATTTTCAGCAGCCATTACTCCAGTCTTCAGTGTCACATGATCCTTTAGAAATTATTCTAATATGATGATCAAGAAAACTGTCTTACTATTAACAATGTTGGAAAAAACTGTATAAAGCATTATACTTTTTTCATCATTCTTTATTGAATATTATTTTAAAATATTATATAATATTATAAAGTATTTACAGTCACTTTTTAGCAATTTAATGCCTCATTGCTGAATAAAAGTATAAATTAAAAAAAAAACTTTCACTGTATAGACAAGATCAGCGTGAACATTTTCATAAACATCTCTTTTTGGATTCCACAAAATAATGTCAAAGAGGGTTTCGGAATGACATCAGGATGCATAAATGGCATAATAAAATGTTTTGGGTGAACTATTCCTGTAACAGAAGCATATTCTTGTCTCCTCTTCCTCTGCAGCAGAACTTTAGCGAGTCACTCTGTACACGATTAGATTAAGCAGGAACGCTGAGTCCAATGAAAAATCCCCCTCTGATCTGCAGCGCTTTTGGGAAAGAGTGCAGCAGGGGTGATCTCTCACCGCTCTGAGACATGATCATGTGACAGATCTCATCTGCTCTCCGACAAACCAGCATGACAACAACACGCACAATCACATGCAGACCTATCACATGCAGAAAGAAGGAAGGGAGGGTGGTATATTTAGATTAATGAGTGTGTTTATGCAGGATGTTGTTTACTGTGCACCTGCATGACTAAACATAAAAAAAAAAGACTGTGCGTGTTAAGGAGGGATCAAATATTATCATCATTAAATCCAATTCAAATATTGACATGCTTGCTAATGGGAGACTATGTACAATAAACCGCAAGATAAAACATAGTATAACTGATATATCCATGACTTTTGTCATCTTCCGAAAGATGAGCGATCAGTTAGTGAGAGTGGCAGTTATCCAACTAACTGTCTTCTCCTCCCTGATGGAGCATTCCAGACGTTCTGGACTGTCTCCTGCTTAGTGACAGCCGTAAACCGTAATGGAGCCGTCAGGGGCTAATTTTAACCCATGCCAGAGTTGAAGGCACGAGCAGATGTGAGTCTTTGTACCAGGCAGGGTCCTGTACCCTAAAAACACCAGGAGTTCTGAGCATTTAGCATTAGATCACTTGCCCACTAGCGGAATCCTCTGCAGTGAATGGGTGCCGTCAGAATGAGATTCCAAATAGTGGATAAAAATGTCACAAGTAATCCACACGATTCCAGTCCATCAATTAATGTCTTGTGAATGTCTTGTGAAATGTATGAGTGTTTGTCATCTCTTCTTCACGATGGCGAGCAAGTGATATCATGCTTAATTTCTCCAAATCTGTTCAGATGAATAAACAAATCTATCTACATCTTGGACAGTAAATAATTTTTAGGTAAATTATTCCGTTAAGCAATCAACAGATTCTTTTTTTTTTTTATCTCATGGAAATTACTCCAGAATTCATTATCAAAATCATACTCTTCAGACTTAACTTCAGTTAAACTGCCTTTGATTTCACAAGCTTGTAGATTCATAATTTCTGAACATATTTTTAGAATTACAATACAAATATTCCAATAATATTACAAGTAAGGTACAATTTTATCATCTTTTACTACAGATTTAATAGTGCCAACTTAAAGCTAGCAAAAAAAAAAAAAAAAAAAAAAAAACCTATATCCGTTTCAAAAATTAAAGAAGGAACTACGTAGTCTAAAAATACTGTCACATGCTTTCAGATTACTCTCCTGAACAGTGGTCTTCCACTGGTGGGTCACAACTCAAAATAGTTCATAGATCTGTTTGGATGGACTCACAGATACTATTATAATCTTAGAAAAGACTTATATATATATATTTATTTATATGTATAAAAATGATGTTTGTTTCCACTAAAATGTTCAGCAGCACAACTGTTTTCAATATTGGCAATAAAAAGAAATGTTGCCTGAGAACCAAATCGGCATATTAGAATGATTTCTGAAGGATCACATGACAATTACATTTTTTTCTAGTATTCTCAATCAATATTACACCATAATGTTGGACGTCTGATTTAAATGCATTGTGCGCTAAACTGTTCTAGTGTTGAGTTGTCATGTCCATTAAAATAGTGATTTGAGATCCACTGCTTGAGTGTAAACCTGAACTCTGTACACAGATCTTCGTGTCAGCTATCAGTGTGGACACAACAAATTTATCATTTATAAAATGATCTTATCTCCTTGCATAGATACCTAAATATCCCCAAAATAATTGCTTCTATTGTTTCACATAATTTAACCTTCTAAATCTTACGGTTTCTAAATGGTTTCAAGAGTAGATAGTCAAACTAACCATTGTAATACCACATATAAACTCTTTATTGTTTTCTGTACAACTTTATATAAGGCAAGCACAAATATTGTAGTCACATCTCCAACATAAAATACACAATAAAAATGACCATCATTTAAGAGTTAAAACTAGCGTTTACGTCTCTGTAGAAGGTGAAACAAACAGTTTCCAGTGTTCACATGATTGTCTGATTATGAGATGAGAATGTTTTCCAGTCTTATATCTTTCATTAAAGTAATGCTGATGTTGAATTATACAAAATGATTCAATTGTTTAGAGCCACTTAAACTCTCCAGTTCTTCCAGCCCAGACTAAAGTCCACTCTGAAGTACAGCAATAATCAAGTTATGGACAGGACATTTAAAATGCAAGGGAGTTAATACTTGACGCTTATAAAGCTCTCCCAAAGACTGTCTGAGTCATCTGGCTTAAGCCTGTAGATATGCGTAGAGTTCATGATTTTACAAACAAACACACTCTGTCTATCAGATCTAAATGAGAAGACACTTACAAAATGATGCTCAAGTATGTAGGATCTAACCGGACAACTGTCCTGTCGTGATGTACAGTAAAGTGTGATATCACCATGAGTGTGGTGTGAACATCAGCACCTGTGTGTGAGTGTGTGTCTGGAGAGGTGCGATGAGTCCATCCTCAGTGCACAGGGGTGACTGGATGGCTCATCTGTGATGGTCCCATGAAGCCCAGCCTCTGTTTATTCTTTCTTTGCTCTGTCATCTGTACACGTGCAGAAACACACACACACACACACACACACACACAACACACATATATATATATATATATATAAAACAGGGAAGCCACTTTAGTTACATCTCAAAATTACAGCCTAAAAAAATAAAATCCTACAAGGCTATCAGTTTTTTTTTTTTTAGTAATTTTAACAGTTTTTTAACGATAAGTTTGCTTATTATATATGGTAAAAAAAAAAAAGTTTACAGATCTAATTAGACATTTCAGGAAAACAAGCCAGCTTATAACTTACAATGACAAAATGTAAATTGACATTCCCAGAATGCTCTGTGTGCTAGCGCATGTTTTATGGATTTTCAATGGAATAACTGTTTCTTCTTAGTTTTATCGGTTATGCACATTAGGGTTTTACGATACATCTGATGATGTTGAATGAATGTTTACTGCATTATTTTAGCACCATGACAGTGTTTAATATTTGTATGACACCATGCACCGCCTATAAAGAATTCCTTTTTCAGCATCAAAGGCTATATTCATAGCAAACTCAAATGTAACAAGATTTAAAATATTCTTAATTACAATAATTAAAAGATTTATATTGCTAATTTAACAATATTATTTTTACAAACCAACAAAAAATGGATAAATGTTTTTTTTTATATATATGTTCCCTGAAGAATTAAAAAATGTTCATTAAAGTCATTTCTGAGCAAAAAAAATGGATGGATTGAATCATGTGGCCTATGTTTGTAAGGTGGTTATCAGTATATGATAAAATCAATCTGTAAATACTACCTTTTGTTTTACAGTAAGGTTCTGGTAACCAAAGCTGGTAACAAATATAACAGATCTTCTTACAGTATAATTTCTGAAGATGCATTTACATTTATGGTTGTGCAGTGACATTTTGTGGGTAATATCTAGTTATTCAATGGGAATACATAGGGTTGGGTATTTTTAAATCAGGGTGAAAAAGTTCCTCATGCAGTCAAGAATCCACCGTGTTGCCCAACAGAAAGTTGCTTGGTTTGAAAGGGAGCTATCCTACTGGCAATAGACAACTGAGCTTTTTAAGTGAGTGAGTGAAGTGAAGTGACATTCAGCCAAGTATGGTGACCCATACTCAGAATTTGTTCTCTGCATTTAACCCATCTGAAATGCACACACACAGAGCCAGTGAACACACACACACACACACTGTGAGCACACACCCGGAGCAGTGGGCAGCCATTTATGCTGCGGCGCCCGGGGAGCAGTTGGGGGTTCGATGCCTTGCTCAAGGACACCTAAGTCGTGGTATTGAAGGTGGAGAGAGAGCTGTTCATGCACTCCCCCACCCACAATTCCGTCCGGCCCGAGACTAGAACTCACAACCCTACGATTGGGAGTCCAACCCTCTAACCATTATGCCACGACTTCCCATTTTGACTTTTGACTGCATATGACTGCACACTGTTTTTTTTTTTTTTTTAATCAACATGCTTAAATCAAAACTGAAGACTTAAGAGCTTAAGATATTCTTCAAAATATCTTAAGCTCCACAGATGAAAAAAGTTTGGAACAACATGAGGATGATGTTTCATTGCTATAATATCGCTTTGCACCAATATCAAAATGAGCTCTCTTATTCCACACAGCTCACTTTTTTCCTTTCCCAAACACACTGGGTTTAAACCGACGTATTTGACTTCATAGCAATTCCACACAAAGAGAAGGAACTACCAAGTAAACAGTCCTAGCAAGAAAACGGAGGCGGAACACAGTATTCATGCCCGTTGGTCTGAACATGACAAGTTCGGATTTCGCCTATCGCATCTGAGCTGGATCTCAGTCTGGCTCGAACTGAGAGGTGAGGAGGATCTGTTTAATTAGGCCTGGCTGTCAGAGAAGAAATCACTTTAATAAGCTATTTAACATCCAGCACTGCCAGGAGAATTACAGTAAGCCCACTCCTCGTGACTGCCAGGAATCAGAAGGACCACTGGAGGATGTGAGGGGCAACACTGGCGTGGTTCAACAGTTTCAGGCTCAGTGGTTTGGATCAGTGCAGATTCTCAATGACTGTGCAGTTTCTATGTGTTTACAGCACAGAACAGTTCAAATCTGAAGTCTTAAGGTCAAACAAATATTCAGACTTTAGAGAGACACTTAAGAAAAATGAGCCATGGGGCAGCAATTTCTTTCCAACGTCATCCCATTAGAACCTCAAGCTTTCCCTCTCCCCGTGTCATGTGAATTTGTTAAACTGTTTGTGTGGAATCACATGTGGGCCAGGCAGGTGATGGCAGTGAACCGACACAGCAGAGCACAGTCGGAACATCCACATCGCCTCGGGGTACGGCCCCACCCCTGCTCTGACGCACTTCCTCAGCAGAGCCTAATAGTAAACACTTCAGAGGCCTTGTGAGGAAAAAAACGGTTTTGCTCTGTGAAACCAGGCCGTCCCATTGGATGGTGTGCTGTATGTTACCTGTTCTTTAAGCTCAGACAGCTGGGAGGACAGCTGATCCACAAGACTGACGGTGGTGTCCAGCTTTTCCTGCAGCAATCGGATCTCATTCTGTTCGCTCTCACCCTCCGTGCTTACCAAAGACATGGCCCGCATCCGTGGAAACCAGTCCAGATTCTTCTCCTGAAAGAAAGAGAAAGGTGTGATTTGTTGTTGTTGTTGTGGAGCATCAACGCTATCTCAACAAATCGTACGTATTTTACGAGGTGGCATATTCGTACGAATTTATACAATTTGTCTAAACCCCAGTGACGGTTAGGTTTAGGGGCGGGGTTAGGTGTAGGTCATTCGTACAAATTCATACGAATTGTGCAACTCGTAAAATACATACGATTTGGCAAAAATCGTATGAATTTATACGAGTGTGATCGTATGAATTCATACGAATAAGCCACCTCGTGAAAAATTTACGAATTGCAGGGAGATTGGGTTGGGAGCATTCACCAAACATTTTTAGCATAGGGATATAACACTATTTTGAACAGTATTGCACAAATGTTTAAGAAAATGGAGAGAATTAATGGGACAATACTTTCAGAAGCAAGAATGGTGTAAAAGTGACAATTAATCATAATATATGGACTAATAGGTAAAGTCCAGTTCTTAATAGATATATTCACCAAATAATTAAGCTGAATAACTACAAAACATAACTAGTCCCTCTCAGAAAAAACGTACATATATATTAAATCAGAAACACTGCTCACAGCATGTGATTTGAGTGTAATTGTCTTCAAAATCATTGCTGAATGTGAATGTTAAAAAGTGGGTTTAATGGCTCTAGGATTTAATGACAGTACTTATTGGAGGATGTTTTACCTTGCTGACAGTCTCACACTCTACAGTGCAAGTTGAGCAGCAGAGTTTTGTTGCATAACAGTTGCTGCTGAAGACCTTAAAGACTGTATCACACTAAAGCACAGCATGTTGCCATCAAGAAACTGCCTCTCTAAAAAGCAGTGGAAAATGGTAAGCCTCGAAAATCTGTTCTGATCAGGTTGTGGACAGAGTAAGCACAGTAAATATACACTGCTGTTCAAGTTTGGGATGTACAATACATTTATTAAGTCCCTTAAGCATTGATTTGATCATAAATACAGCAAAAATATAATATATTAATATATTTTAAAATGGAATTAAGTCTTGTGATTGCAAAGCTGAACTTTCAGCAGCCATTACTCCAGTCTTTAGAGTCACATGACCCTTCAGAAATCATTCTAATATGATGATTCGCTGCTCAAGAAACATTAAATGCTGCTTAAATGTTTGGTAGAAATCTCTCTCTTTTGTAAAGTCTTTACTGTCACTTTTAATCACTTTAATTCATCTTCGCTGAATAAAAGTATTAAACCTTACTGACCAACTGTTCAAAGTTCAGTTCATCAGAACACAAATTCATCGCTTGGAAGAATCTATCCAAATTAGACAGGTGTCAGCATGGACATGATATTTGATAAAGTAAAAGAAAATCGCACCCAGAGACTACATTGAAATGTAAATGGCTTTTTGCTATGAATTACTGCTTGACTAGACTAGAACATGGACGACTAAGTTGATCATCATGACCCATCTATACTTGCAAAAGCAAGCTCATGAATATGAGCCAGTGTGTTAAAACTCCTCAAGCTTTTTCTTTCAAAAGCTAAAGCATATAGAGGCAAATCTGGACAACTTTAACACCTAATTGCAAAGTTAGCTCTAGAAACAGGAAGTACTCATGGAAATGAAACGCAGTCAGAGCTTTTTGTTTTAGATAATAACAGTTAGTCATTCTGTTTGTTAAGTGTGTGTGCCCACACAGAAGCTCACACACAAGACATTTGTTTGTGTTCTACAATTTGCTGTGTGAGAGTGTGTATGTGATGAGTGTGTACATCCGAGCTGATCTGGGGTGTGTGGTGTGTGTGAAAGAAGGAGGGGGGTAACCGAACGGTGGCTCATCACAGCAGTTATGTAAGGTGCTTTTCACAGTCAGCCTGACAGGAGCGCTGCAAGGAGCGCAGAGAGTTCCAGGATATGTTTAGAGGTGGGAAAAGACCGCCTTCCCTTACACAATCAAGAAACACACTCTCACGAGGTGACACACTTGGGCATGCACATCTTCTGATACAAACACAGTGCTTTTCTCTGCTATACAATAGGGAATGAGGCTTTCCAAGAAAAACACTCTGGATAAACACGCTGCTCTTCTGAGAAACAGGCGCATGAACAAGGTCAAGCACACGTTCACACAGAAGCGGGACAAAGTGACTTGCTGGAAAAGAGCGGTCTGGTTTTTTCTGAAGGTTTCAATGGGATCTAAAATAAGAAAAACAGGAAAATAAGGATTAGGCATAGATTTTTGCTAACTGGTTTCATAGAACAGGCATTATGAAATCTAGGAAAAACATTAAAGGGAGTGGGAAAACACTGGTCAAGTGAGGACGGATGAACAGAGACTGGATTGTGAGGGTCGAGCCTCATGAACTGCCCTATTTTTCACTAAAGGTAAGACCTGAGATGTGGGGTGAAAAAAAACAAGAAAACAACACTTTATGTGACGGGCCAGTGGGAAAAAATAATGTAGAAAGATAATGGACATAAGACGGACAACATTGAGCTATAGAGTTTAGTTAAGGTCAACTGGTAACTTATCATAAATTATACGATTAATCAACACTGAGCATTCAGTGATAAAGGCCTTCCAGCTGCCTCATGAGCTCAAGACAAGAAAATATTAATGTTCATATACTGAATAAAGAGTGTTGTGGTCAGTAAGATTTTTGGTAACATTATACTATAAATGTCAAATTAGTTAAACTAACAATGAACGATACTTCTACTATATTTATTAATTTTACTTAATGTCAATCTCAACATTTATTAATACATTAATACACATTAAGAACAAAAGTTGTATTTGTGGTGAATAAACAGACACTTTTGAGTGCATTAACAATTCAAAAGACTGACATTATAACTTAGATATCCATTCTAACACTGATTTTAAATAAAGTCATTTTATGTAGCAAGGACACATTAAATTGATCAAAAATACATTTATTATGTTTATATAATCTTTCTATTTTAAAAAAATGCTGTTCCTTTTAACTTTATATTAATTTAAGGACATGGTGAGCTTAACAGACTTGCAAAACAACAAAAACTTACCAACTCTAACTTTAAAGGTAGTGCATGCAAAAACCAATCAAGTGAATTAACCTGCAACTTAAATACAAAAGAAATATTTTAACATCTAAGAAATTACACTAGTCACACATAGCACCTCATAACAGTGCAGCTAACAACTCAAAAAAACGTACACATTACACACACATCTATACACTTCAGCACATTCACGCTGCTGCAGACTTGTGTGGGAAAGGTGTTTGGGCTGTCATTAAAGTGCCATTAAACTTCTTTTATCATCTGACAGACAGCATAATCGTTCGATCACGTGTCCTCGGCTCTCATCATCATAAAGCTGTTGTTTGGTAATGGAAAGGCAGTTTCAGAACGCTGCCATCAAATCGACTCTGGAAATAGCAGCATGATTGCAATAATCAGTTTGATTAGCATGGCTGGCTGCTGCACACGCACTCCTGCAGTCATCCGTTCACACACACACAGAGCCCGAGACGCCCAGCTGGGAGGAACGGATCCAGCCGTGAATATGTGACCTTTGAACTAGAATTGATAACAAGTCCAGAGGCCAAGGAGTTTTTTTCTCCTTGTTCCTGCGACAGTGCATGACGACGGTGTTACCAAGGAGACGCCTGACTCACTGTGTGATAATGAGCGGCGGAGCAGGTGTGTGTGTGTATGTGTGTGTGTGTGTGTGTGTGTGGGACAGGAAAGCACGTGTGAGGATAGGCTGAGCTAATAGCAGGCCACTTGAGATGGGTTACATAACAATGCTGTGACTGCTGCAGTACCTGCTCACACTCTCTCTCCAGCAGCCTGTGAGTGATAATCACACACACACACACACACCTGCTTCAGTGTAAACTTGTGCTCTGCTTTTTTCTTTGAATATGAGCAGAGAAGCTAGGGTGGGCTGTTTTGCAGACCTTTGCATTATTTGTGTTTTCAGGTGATTGGAGTCTACAAACACAGACACAAACACACACACACGCGCACACATGCGCACACACACACACACACACACACTTATTTTAAAATCCAGAGTGTAGTATTTGGCATTCAGTTACTGTTTCCTCCCGCCTGCTGTACTACAAAAGCTGAAGGTCCTTGTATGAGACAGGACAAACACTAGGAAACTAAACAAGCGTTAGTTATGCATCGCCCATGCCTCATCTTTCCCATCTCAGCTTTAATGAGGGCCCTTGTGTTTGTAGCAACTCACAGTAATTAGTTAATATAGTACTAATAGAACTCAATGTGTCATCAAGCAGGTTCTACGTGGAAGCAGGGCCTGCAGAAATCTGCAGAAAGCACTGTAGATTTCCACAGAATCCAAACACCCATCTACTAATACGGAGTTTTATTGGCAAGGCTGATAAAACGGCAAACTTTTGGCCCTTTGAGCTTATAAGCATCTGCCACTAACAATGGGACATTAATATTGTGGGAAAAAAGACATTTATAAAGTTATTAAGATTTGCATTTGACATAAATTCTGCTTTTGCTGGTGCACACTGAAGACAGCCTGCTCAGAGTCAGAGACAGAGATATAAATACACACACAAGTCCTTGGTTTGTCACTGCTAACAATGTCAAAAATAAATTCCAATTATATTCCAGTTATATTATATTCATAGCTAAATTATTTCATGCTACCATAAAGTGTTCTAATATTTCTTAAAATACTATTCATGAGTTAATAAAATATAGTTATAAAAGTAATATTTTATAGTATAAATAGTATAAATATAGACACATAGTTCATTAATTAGTTCACAAATTGCATCTTGAGTAAAAACAAGAAAGTCAAATGATGTCAAACATATTGGCACAGACATGACTGATGGAGAAACAAACAACATTCCTGAAGGAAGTCAGCTGACTGACATACGGTGGACTCCAAAAAACTATTTGGACATTGGAACTGTCTGAATTTCACTGTATTACATAAGAAAATTATGTAATGCAAATTATGCTTTTCTAATAACTATTTTTTTGTTAAGACTTTTTTCGTTTATGTTCTGTATGAAAGCTTGTTTCCACCACAGAATAAAAATATAAAAGGTATTTGCAACTTTTTATCTCACAATTCTGACTTTGTTTTAGAAATTAAAAATGTATATTTCACGATCACAAGTTATAAACTTGTAGTTTTGTACTACTTTGTAGTAATTTTGAGTTTACATCTTGCTATTTTTTTTTTCCTGAGAGTTTAAACTGAATTTACATTCTAAATTTACATCTCACAATTGCAATTGCATCTTAATTTGAAATGCTTCAAATTGCTAATTGATCTCACAATTGCATTTCTGAGTTTATATCTTGCAATTCTGAGTTTATATCTTTTTTTTCCAGAGTTGTGCAAAAAAGAGAATTCTGAGAAAAAATTATAGCTGATGATGGCTGAAATCAGGTTCACACAGGTGCTCCGTCAGAGTAAACACACATCACATTAACTACATAAATATGACAATCAGAAAGTGTCCAAAGACATTCTAGAGGTCAATGTATCCTGGCATCAAATGTGGCGATGAACTAACCTTAATCATTTGGGCCACGTAGCTCTCGGGGCCCGTGTACTCGGTGGGGTCCTTCACCTTCACCAACACCAGGAAGTACAAATAGTGCCACATGTTGTGCTCTGACTTGATGTGCTCCTCAAACGACACAGTCTTGTTATCAAACTTGTCTCTCTCAAGGCCTGAAGAAGATGAGCAGATCATAAAAATGAAAGGTTCTTCAAAGAGCGAACCTACACTGTCTATAAAAGTCATTCGTTTTATTCGCGATATTCCATTTTTTAGAAACACTATAAAACTTTCTCCCACATCTGTTATTCTCTAACATAGTCTTCATTGTCCTCTTTAGTGAAGTAAAAGTCAGCATGATCATGGTTGAATCAATCAAATAGAAGCCCTGTCGCAGACCTCATATACAAATTCAAAGGCAATCAGAGTAACAGAATGTGACAGGGCATGACATCTGCTTGGAGATGCCCCACTAGCTTGTTCCAAGCTGTCCTAAGATGTTTGCTGCTGTGCAGATATTGAAAAGTGGTGTTTTAAATGGACTTTATTCTAAACTTTTGGAGAATTTTATGTTTTGCATAAAAAACATAATTTAGTTTTATTGGAGAATTTTTGCCCTGACTATGACCCTCATGAATAAGATTTTTTTTTGCTACTGTAACTTTAAAATAGCTTCTGCATGTGGAATAGACTGAAATCTTACGCTCCATCATAAAACGCAACTTATTCCAGGATTCCCACACTTTTTTTGTCCAATTTCAAATTATTTGCAAATTCATATCCAAGTCATTTTTTAAATACTTTGATTCACAACAATCTGTTAAAGCCTGAAACATTCATTGATTCAGTAAAAAGATCAAAACATAATAATATTGTGAGGTTTTCAATGACCGTTTTGGTTTCACAGTACGTGGAAAAAATCAGCTTATAGATTCTGCTACACATCTCAGTGTTTTACAGCAAGGATCACTGTCATGACTGGCTAACCTCTGTTAACTAATCCTGTTTCTTAAAATATGTTCCTTTTAAACAAGACGTACCACAAATGAAGCAGCTGGTCTTTAGAATCTCTTCCTTTCTTTGTTTCTCACTCCTCAGGTCAGCAAAGGTGTCAATGATCACACCAAAGATGAGGTTCAACACAATGATGATGACAATGAAGAAGAACAAGAGGTCAAACACAACACGTGCCGGGAACATGGGCTCCTGAGGGGCAACAGTAAGAGGGTTATGAATGAAGATATATATATGTATATACGTATAAACCATATATAAACACTTTATTTCATCTCTAAAAGCAATTTCTAAAAAAATGACCTAATGTACTCAAAATAAATAAAGGTTTCCTCTTTTATTGATCCGCAGTTTCAATCATTCCGAAAATAGGCTCTTTGAAGCTGGTGTGACTGATTTTGCAACGCTTCAAAAGCATATAGACAGATGCTCAGAGAGAGTAGAAATGAATGCAGGGGTCTGTAAAAGCATGATGTACAGATGCGTGCAGATCCCACAGCTTTAAACATGGATTATACTGTCAGTATTAGTGACGCTGGATTCATCGGCGTATCTCATGTCTGAGTGTGCTGCGTTGATGATATTCTGTTCACCTCTTTGGAGAGCTTGCGCAGAACATCTGCGATTCCTCCTCCGTTCCTCAGCCCGTAGTTCAGAACCGTAATGATGCACATCAGCAGGGTGTCACACATGCGCTGTGTACCATCTTCATCCTCTTCTTCCACTGAGGTGAGCACACACACAGATATACAGACATGGATAAAATAACAGTTTCAAGCATTTAGATTTAGATGCATAAATATCTATTCCAAAGTATATATTATAGAATTATATATTTAGAATTATATATATATATATATATATATATATATATATATATATATATATATATATATATATATATATATATATATATATATATATGTGTGTGTGTGTGTGTGTGTGTGTGTGTGTATGTGTAATTAATATATATATATATATATATATATATATATATATATATATATATATATATATATATATATATATATATATATATAACTTATATTTATTTACATATTTAGTATCATAATCTATTCAGAACTAGAACCATACATTCAGTATAATTACATACATTTTTTATATTTTTAGATATAAAATTATATATTCAGAATTTATAATTATACATTAAGGATCTTTACTTCTATATTCATATGAGATGTATAACTATCTATTCAGAATTATACGTTTATATTCAGTATTTAAACATGTATTTAAATGTATAATCTAAACGTATAATCGTTTAGAATTTACATTTTATTTATATATAAGCATGCATTGCTTAATCTATCTATCTATCCATCTATATATAATGTATATATACACACGCACACACACACACACGTTTGTTTTTGTGAAAAGTGGGGACATCCCATAGGCGTAATGTTTTCTATACTGTATAAACTGTATATTCTATGGCCCTACACCAACCCTACACCTAAGCCTAACCCTCACAGGAAACTTTGTGCATTTTTACTTTCTCAAAAAAAAAAAACTAATTCTGTATGGTTTATAAGCGTTTTGAAAAATGGGGACATGTGTTATGTCCTCATAAGTCACCCTCTCCTTGTAATACCTGTGTCATACCCATGTCATTATACAGAGTTGTGTCCTGATATGTCACAAAAACACGCCCACACACACACATACACACATATTTACTGTTTATATAAAGAAACAGAGACTTACAAAAGTCACAAAGTAAGTAAGACAGGAATACTGAAGGAATGAGCATGTGGAAAGATAAGTAAGGAATAAGTGAGGGACACAGAGAAAGTCCAAAGAGGTCAAAAGAAAGGAAGAAAGAGAGTGTGAGAGAGAAAGAGAGTGCACGTGTTGATATCTAGAAGCACAGGTGATCTTTAAAGACTCACAGGGCAAAGCAGAACAAAGAAGCACATGAGTCATCTCTCACACACACATACACACACTCCCAGGTCATCTCAGCACCTTAACCTCTATAACATACACAGGACCAGCCCTTTACAAACAAACACTTAGGAAAACCATAAATACACACGCACACACAAATCACACGACATGCCAGCACTACTGCAGATTATGCAAGAACATTCAGCTGAAGGATGAGACAGAGGTGGATTTAAAAGAGAAACTGCAGAACATCTGTATCAAACATCATTAAAACATTGTTCTGTACATTTAATTAAAAAAGCTTTTACAGGATTCTTTTTTTGTGAGATTTTTCTTGAAAAGTGTGCTATAGAGTGTGTCATATTTCTTTAATAGACATTTTAATGTCTATTACAAGGATATTTATACATTTTGTGTGTGGCCTAAATGTCCAGAAATGTGACTTACCATGGTAAGAACAGGTCTCACTCTGGCAGCTTATAGACTCCTTCACATTTATCTTCTCTAAAAGTCAAAACAAACAAATATTCACTTGTTAAATATATATATATATATATATATATATATATATATATATATATATATATATATATATAATTTTTTTTTTTTTTTTGTAAATACATAAAAATACATTCATAGCATGTGCTCAACAATTCAGAAGTCTGATTTGATTTAGTTTATTTGTCATATTTAGGGAAAAACTACTTCAACAGCAATCATCTAGACAATTGAAGCTCATCTACCAAGTGAAATGTTTCATGTTTCCACAACTGAAATGTTTTATTAAATCATGTGTGTTGTATTCCAGTGCATGCGTGTATACATGTGCCCTTTCTGTCCCCAGTGCTTGCACAGTGCTGCAGTGCACAGAGGAAGTGATTACATAAAGAAGTGTGGCCACTGCGGGGTTATGCAACAGGTGCTATGTGCTAGCGTGTCCTCAACACAGTTACATGGCCATGTGTGTTCATATAAACACAAATACACAAACACAAATATTCATCTTCAAATGTTATCATGTGCATGTATGAATACACCGAGTACATACTGAATACATCACAGATGTGGTAATCTCTCTAAAAGAGACATTTCAGTTCTATTCATACTAAGTTGTTTACATGTACGATAAGCAGGGTTTCAGATTAACACATGATAATGACTTCATCTTCATCTAGAACATTCAGAAAATATGAAATGAAAGACCAAAACCACAAGTTTTATGCAGTGTACGGCTGGAGAGACAGGAGGCCACCACAGCAAAGAGCATGACAGGGACATCATGTACATTTCATGCTTACTTGAAGCAGGGAGGCGGTCGACTTCCATGAGGAAGTCATCTTTAAAGAAGAGGAAGCCCACAATGGAGAAGAGGTAGACCAGGATGATAGCCAGAACAGCTGTGAGGAAGATGGAGCGGCCGTTCTTCGTCACGCTCCTTATCACGTTAAGGAGCGTTTCCTCTCTTCGCACAAGATCAAACAACTATAGGGGATAAAAGAGAGAAAGAGGAGGATCTTATAAATACATGTTTCTGAAATTAAATTATTTAAATGGTCATTGTTATAATATATAGTGTTCCTGTGGCTCAGGTGGTAGCGCATTGCGTTAGCAGTGCAAGGTTTGGGTTTGATTCGAAGTCGCTTTGGATAAAAGCGTCTGCTAAATGCATAAATTAAATTATAATGCCAAAAATAAATGATTGCATTTGCATTAAATTGATTTAAAATGACAGTAAAAGATTTTAAACTGCTACAAAATAATATTTTTAAATACATTTTTACTTTCTATTTAAAATCTATTCAGAAAAATCTATTCTAAAAAAAAGTTTCACTTTCCACAAAAATATGAAGCAGAACTTTTTAACATTAATAACAAGAAAATGTTTCTTGAGCACTAAATCAGCATATTACGAAGAATCATGCAATAGAACAGTTATTTTAAATTATAATATTTTACAATATTTCTCCATTTAGCACATTTCTGATCAAACAAATGCACCCTTGGCAAGCATAAGAAATTTCATAAACAGTAAAAATCTTGCCGACCCCAACTTTTGAGATCTGTTTTTTATTTCTTTTATTTTTTTTTCATAAAAATCCTTTTTTTTCTGTCGAAACAAGCATCCATGGACCACACTTTAAATCATTAACTTTTAGTACAGAAAATGAATCATACTGCAAAAAGTGTGAAGTCGTACCAGGATACTGTAGAAGAACTCATGTACGAACAGACCCAGCATGCAAACGATGACGTAACTGACGTGCAGAAGGAAGAAGACGTCCATGACAACTGCTTTGTACCCTCGAGTGAACGTGCCCTGGTTCCCCACAAAACTAACCAGGAACACGATTTTATTCAGCAGCTGTGACAAGACATCAGAAATTAATGCTATAGCATTAGCATCCTCACAATCACATGAAATACTTTTCAGTCATATTGAAAGAAAAAAAAAAAAAATGGAAATGCATAGTTGGGAAAATAAGTAGGGTTGTAAATAAATAACTTTTAAAAGAAAGAGAAAATATTTCCATATCCTTTTTGTCTGACATCAAAGTAAGTGCGTCTTGGTAGAAGCTAGCCAGATTAGGCAGACAACAACATGGCCAGTGCGTGCCCTCATCCTCAAAACCAGGAGCAAAATACATAAGAGTTCACTTGCAGTGAGAATAAACACAGTTTGTGGTGACCACTAGAAGACGTGGTGAGTGGCGTGTAGTATAACAGATCCCAGACTCCTAGAATCTGTTTCAGCACATGTCTCTGTTGGTTCTTCATGTGGTGCCATAATGGCTGAGGAGATGCCAGCTTGAGCAGACACAAACAGACTGACACAACAGAGGGACGTGTCAGCAGTTTAAAGGCTGAAACTCCATGTGGATGGGAGAGAGGCATGAAATCACTCATTTTTTATCTGAATGCACATCAAACACATCAGCCGCTTCTGTCATCGTAACTGATATTGATGCAAAATGGCAACACTACTTCCTCTTCAGCCATCTTTTGCATTTAGCCAGATATTAAGCAGCTTCTCGTAATTAATCGGCATTAGTGATTAATCAGCGAACATGAGGTGTTAGTGGCTGGTCTTTTTTAATAGGAGTTTGGTTGGTTCATACATTCAAAATACACTTTGACATTTAATCAGTTCACGGACACAGAGAGCTGCCGAGCTAAATGAAGAGTGAATGGTTGATAAAGAATTTGCCTTACATTGGTGGCCCCCAGAAGCAGCAGTGTGGGTCTTAAGCCCAGTGTGTAAATAGAACGGAAGATGACAGTGACCAGGAATGCCAGGATACCTCCAAGTCGGGGAAGAACAAACAACGTGAAGGTGCTCACGACCACTGCCACCCAAAGCAAGATGGACAAGAATGGGGGCAAGACACCTGAGGGAGAGAACGAAGAAATGCATGAAAAATTCTGGGGTGAATCTGGGTACCCTTTAAATGTTATTATGTATTATGTATGACCCTATGAAATCAGTTTTAAATTTAACTATTTATTTTTACGGTGTAATATTCACAGACAATACTCTGTATCAAAATTTAATTAACCATATATATTCCTACTTTTTATTCATCCAAATTTTGCTACATTTTGTAACATTTCATGTTGTATAGTAGATTATATTGTGACTGAATTCCATGATTCCGTCTGTATTTATATATGCTCTTATCTATTTATATTTATATATGACATAATTAGGGATGCACCGATACCACTTTTTCTAGTACTTGCCCGATACCGATACTTTTATTTTTGGCACTTGTCGATACAGAGTACCGATACCAATATTTTTATTGCATTTGTAATGTTTTTTTATATTGGGTACAGAAACCAAAAGAGTATGTATAACGTTAGCTGGTTGACTTAATTTATTAAATAGATAAAGTCAAACCAAAATTTATTCAGACAACTTCAACATTTCACATTATCTCAGTTTATTCTCTATAGTTTAGAAGATGGCAATAAAATATGACAAGAACTATGTCAGAACAAATTCCTCTTGATAATGTTAGATAACATTGATAGAAAAGTATGTAATGGATTACAATCAACCAAAAAATATTCAAGCTGTTAGTATGACTACCAATACTTAGTCGGGCAACCCTAAGTTTTAATGACTGCCTGTAGTCTCCTGGGCATGCTGTCATCCAGGTTCATGCAAACCTGAACTTCAAATTTTCCCCCGGACTTAGTCTGAATAATTTTTGGTCCCAAAATTGTATCAGTTTTACTGGTAGAAGAACTTTTGGGTATAATTGCCTAGCGCATTACACAAAGGCTGCTATATTCACTTTCGCCACAGTCATGTATGCCTAATGTTGAAAATAAATAATTTTTATAGTGAATGCCCCTATAAATTGTCTTTCTTTACAATTTAGTTTACAGTGTAGTTGCGCGCTCAATCGACTCGCGCACGTCAGCTATACAGGCGTTAATAATGGATGTTTAACCTTATATACAATGCATCGATATACTACACAGACAATCTTCATCTTAAAGTCTGTTGTTGGTGTTTCTTTGTCTGAATATGGCACTTATCACATGCTGTGTGGTATCAGCATTTGGTATGGGGCATTTTAACAAGTATGAGGAGCTCAGTATCGGGCCCAATACCAATACCAGTATCGGTCTCGGTGCATCCCTAGACATAATTATACAACTTTTTATATATCAAAAATCCCAACCATACCTTCATCTCCATCATCTCCAAATGGGTAGAAAAGAGCCACAGCCAAGTTGATTAGTACAGCCAAGTTAAAGGAGATAGTACCCCACAGCGATATATGTTTGGACACCCAGAAAAGTGGTGCATTATCTGCAAACACACACCAATTCATCAGCATAATGACTTTGACACAGTCTCGAACTGGTGATAATTTGTTACATTGTTTTTTGCACAAAGCAAAACAACCCACTTCTTATTTTCTTCTGCCAACTCATCTCGTTGTAGAGGTCATCAAACTGCAGGAAAAAGTCGTTGACCTTGCTGCCCTGGTCGTCTCGCTCCGTTGTGGTGAACACGCGCACTTTTGATTCTTCTGTTAAGTACTCGCAGATGTTGGGCACAGGAAACACGATCTGCTCCATTGTGCGGTCATGGCGGACGATCTGAAATGTACAAAATGGGAAGATCAGTGATCATTCATGTTTAAATGATGTATTTTTACTTAAATTGTCTGATAAAAGCAGTGATAAGTAAACAAGACTTCAATAAAACTATAGAAAAGCCAAAAAATGTGCAAGTGATAAAGGTGCAAATTAAATGAGATAAGATGGACATCTTCATGAACTCTTAAACTCTCATACCTCTATCTGAGCGGTGTGGTTGGCATAGTATAGAAGCGCTGCCTCTCCTTCGCTGGTAGGGTCTGGGCCTGGTTTCAAACTCTGCTGGAGGTCTTTTCTGTGGCGTGCCAACTGATCATCAAAAACACTTCAGTCATCATGACAGATTCAACAGATTCAGAAACAGCAGCTTATTATAAAGTTATTATAGTCTCAGTAGTTGATTTGTCTACTAAAATTAAATAAGACAATTCTTGGGCAGATTTTTGCTCAAAACCATGAACATTTGCTCCACACTTTCATTTACTAACACCGTGTGATGAAAATGACAAAGATGGAAATTTAATTTCTGGAATAAAATGGCCTATTATTTCATCTTGCTAAGTCTAATTTCATAGCTAGCATTTTATGTATGCTGAATACACAGATAAAAAAATATCCCTTTAAATAATGTCACTATCCAACTAAATGAGAAGTTTAGTTTTAGACAGATAAAAAAAAAAAATTCAAACTGAATACAAAAAAAAATTGATATTTTTTTAATGCAAGACTAAAACAATATAATATAATTGGAAATTATGCACTATAAAAAACTTTCAAAACTTTGAAAAAACTATGCTCTTCATAGACACTGTTGTCTACTTGGGAAACAAGTACACTAACTTTTGATAAAATATTATTATCTAATACAATGCAGAATTGTTTGTTGTGGTGGAAATGATGCTACAATTGTCTGACAGTCATAATTTGTTTCAAAATATATAGATATAAATTACAGATACTGTATAAGACATAAAATCGATATTAATTATTTTAACAAATGAAATGGTCATATTTTGATAAGATCACCATATCTTCTAAAATGCAGTAACTAAACTTTATAATGGATTTTCATTGTTTAATATTGGCTATTAAAGTATGGCCCTGGAACAATGGTATGACACTAAAATAAACACATCTATACAGTTGAAAGGTAGCAAAAATAAACAGAGGCAGTTTTAACGTTAACGTCATGTAATAAAACGAAATAGCTATAAACGAATTAATATTGCTAAACGGTCAACCTCTGAGACATTAAAGTGTTTGAAGTTGCAGGAACACCCATAAATCTATTAGTGACACATTGGTGACTCGGCTAACACAAATCACATTAGCAATTTAACACTTTCATAATGCCAATGCGACCCCTAGATGAGTCAATTCATAAGAGGTCAGGACTGATCAATCTGATTACTTCAAAATCGAAAAATTTTAAGAGCTACCCACGCAGAGGAACTCTGATGTTTATCTCAATGACTGAAAACCCGCAGCGATGTGGCCAAGATGCATTAGTGAGTCAACAGCATCCAGAGACAACCTAATCAAAAACAGCGCTCTGAAAATCATTTCCAACAGATGACGGGATCAAAGGGAAACAGACGATCAATGATGCTCTGCAAGATCCAAGCAATTTGTTTAAGTAAAGAACCATCTCCTTAAAAATAAGGCAATTTATACATAAGAAGGCTGCTTAGTCCATTGAATCAAACTAGTAACTTATCTATTAAGCAACCAGTCTGAAAGGGAGGCGGATACTCTGTAACCTCCAAAAAGGACACATCCTTGAGGCAAAGAAGTAATCATTCCACGCCCTCAGTGTCCTTCATCACATAATGGCCTTAAAGTGGTGAACGAGAGCGAGGGATTTACATGCTTGTTTTCTCACAGGCTGAAGGAACACAAAAGATGTGCACCACTTGAGCACAAAGGTCCTTTTTTTTTCTTTATTGAGGTCTAAGCCACATTTGCTCCAAAAATGTTCATAGTGTCCTTTTCATTTCAGATCAGAGCGAACACTTTAGGAATCTGTTTATAAGAGCTAGAAGAGAGCAAGGCATGCAATACTTGCACCAAAAATTGTCATTTTACTTTGTCATGTACCGAGTAAACACAGGAGGATCTTGTATTTGGCAGTTGTTTTTTTAGCACTGGAGCTAACACAGTCTACTGCAACCATGTCAACAGTGACGAGCAAATAAAAAAATTTAATAATTAAACCACAAATGGAAAAAAGGATATTGGAATGTTCTTTGCGAAAACCACTTACAGTATCATCATTCAGTTTGACGTACTGAGGGCCAAAGTAAATTCATACACACTTCTACAGGAAAATCTAAGAATGTTAAAGTTACTAAGGACTTATTCCTTTCTCTGTCTGATGTCCTTAGGCCCTGCTTGTTTTCTACAAGTGAGAAACTACACAGGAATATGAGACTGACAAACATCGTGAAGATGGTCCAACTAAAGACCATCTAGCCATAGGCAAATGTTTCTCAAACAAGTATCCATATGAAACAGCCAGAGGGTCCGAGTAAAAGTCCTGAATTTTGAACAAAAATCTCAATGAAAACTATGGCAAGAGTTGGCCATGAGATATATTATTCCTGCATAGCTAACAGTGAGAGAACCCTGCACATTCGCACTTGGTTCTTTCTTTCAGTCATCTTTGTGAGAGAGTTTGGAAACACACTGATAGACGAACACCTGAAGTTATGTCATTATGAAAGCAGCCAGTTAGACAGAAATAAACTGTCTAGCAGATGGCTGAGCTTGTCAAGAAAGAGTGTGGAAGTGAAAGTGAAGACTGAACTGAGAAATGCACAGCTGTCTTGAGGATTTCCTCACAGGAGACCTTACCCCTTCAGAAGGAATTTACAGTTCTTTAATAAACTGAATTATTATATTAAAGGTGCAATAGGTGATTGTCTTCAGAAAATGTTTTTGTTATGCTGGTTGAAAGTCTCTTCACATTCTGATAGCCATCATTTAATTATGTGGTCTAAATTAATTTATCTGTATTAATATATTCTGTGGAAGGCGCAGGACCAAGAAATGTTCAATGTTTCAAATTTACCTGATGTGCCAGGATGTAAATGTTGTGGCCAACATCTTTAGGTCTGATCTGATCTGATGTCTCTTGATCAATCTCACTCTCTTCTTCTTGAACGTAAGCCTCCTTGATAACGTCAACCTATTGATATGACACCAGAAGATCACTTTAATTTAATTATGGCACAGAACAGGCACATTTTGGCTGATAACAGATGATCTAAACTATATTCATTAGCTACACAACAGTTATTTGAGGTACAGTGCCAATTTACCAACCTTACAGCACTACTAATGATAAGCTCACCAGTTCATTGGGTCTCATCTTGTACAGGATCTTTTCTGCATTCTCGCTGTCATGACGACTCTCCATGATGGCCAGAAGAAGTTTGGATGCATTGTTCTGATTTTTCATTGCAAAGAAAAGAGCTTTTATTTATTTATTTTTAAATAAAATTACCGTGAAGTTAAGAATATTCATATATTCTCCTCCTGGAGGGAAATGCGCAGATGTTTTTACATGCCCAATCAAAAATCTGAAACGCTTCAGGACATTTTGTTATCTGTAAAATCATATTATACACCAATTGCTTTTTTTTTCTTTTTTTTATAAAAAACTACACGAGTGAGTGCAGCAAACAAGTACCTTCAGCTCCAGCACAAGGTCAAGTCGGTTCTTCCCCAGCGGATCAATTGGATTCACAATGAGAGCGATGATAATGTCAATGCCGTTTGACTCATGTCTGGCTATGCATGACTGTAGAGGAGGGAATACAAAATCTATTATCCCAAACTAAGTCTTAGCTATGTAGAAAAGACTGGTTTTTGCATAATCATTAATAAAGCTAGAAATTAGTTCAGATATCATACCAAATCTAAAAACAATTTCCATGTTGAAACTGATTTGTTCCCTTTTTCCAATGAGGCTGACATTTCAATACCTGGTTCTCATGGCCTGGTTATAAATTATATATGTATTCCACTTATTTGCCAAGGCAACATTTCTAATCATATGACTCATGTTAGCTAGTTAGTTCTTGGTTATTACATCCCTTAACTCATCATTACCTCATATTAAAGTATTAGTACATGATTATTCCCCTACTAGTGTTACCCTTGGATTCATTGTTCCATGTGGAAAAAGATTTGTTCCCATTTTCCAAGAGGATAAGATTTCAATACCTGGTTTTCGTGACAAGGACCCTGGCAGTACTCTGTGATGGTCTCTAGTGTCTGTTTGACCAGGTCCACATTCCTCTCATTTATGTAGAGCCCCAGCAGTCCCAGACCTCCCGTTGTACTGCCACAGATGCAGTCGAGAAACTGGAGCGTCTCGCACACCAGGTTATAATTGGTTTTGTTGTTCTGATCTCGCAGGAAGTTCTGTATACAAGAGAACAGAAAGATCTGAACTAACAACACAAGTCAAATCCTGAGTGGCAGTGTTTGGTATCTCTATTCAGACAGACTCGGCCATACTAGGTCGGTGGTCCCTTGAGATTTTGATCTGCGCAGCAAAACTGGACTAGTAAAAATGATTTGCATCACCTGCAAGTCCCTGTTATGATTCTCACAGAGCAGCTGAAGGAAGCGTAGGATGGGTTTCATGATGATGATGGCCTGGCTCATCTGGGTCTCATCCACCAACTCCTCCATCCCGTCCATTCCCGATCCCATCGGCTCCATCTCGGGGTCCACTTCCCGGCGTAAGGTGCTGTAGGCTTTGGAGGTGACAGAGGAGGCATCTTTAAGCTGACCCCGTATGTCTCCTCTGAGCTGCAACGAGTCTTGAACTTCAAAGACAAGCGAAAATAAATAGAGTTATTTGTAGTTCTTACAGGATCAGTGTTATTTTAGCATTATTTACATACTATTAAAATAGTACTTTCTTAACATTTTGAATTCGCTTTTATATTGTCAGCTCAATTTAAGTTTCTTTTAGTAATTTTATGATGTCATTTCATATCTTTTATAGCGGTTTTATATCTTTTTATTTAGCTTTAATGTAATTTGTTTTCCAGTTTTAGTTTTAGTCATTTTATTACTTCTGTCTGGAGTGCAAACTAATGTTTATGAGCATTTGCAGCAAATTATTGAAAATTCTCTTTTTCAAATGATCATGTGTTGTGCACAGCACCGTTTGATGTAGCGAATTTGAAATCCTTTTTCACTCAGTGAGAAATGAAAAAAAAAAGCTTAAAAATACACTGCTTAACAGCAGGCCTTTGATAAGGTGCCAGGGACCCCTCACATGACACAGCAGTTGAAATAGGGACAGATACTATTCATATGCCTGATTGTTCCTTCATTTACGCTGCCTCAGGCCAGAGCTGCCCTCACATGAACAGCTATGCATTAAGGCACACTTGTTTGTGATGAATGGGCTATTCAGGAGATCAGTGACATACTTCAAGTTCAGACACAGCATTAGAGAGTCTGGGTCGTTTTTTAAGCAGAACACTGCAATTAGGACACGTCTCTATTTTCAGCGAGACTGAAAGAGTGATTTCTAAAAGTTTATTTTTGGCTTTAAGAAATCACACCTGGTTTGTGGTCTTTTGAGGCCTTCCTTTGTTGGAGATACATTTCCAACAAAGCACCAGAGTCAGTCAAAACACCATCATTTTATTTTCCAGTTTTTTTCATTTGTAGTCTAGAAAGAACATGATGTGTAAATGTAATATCTTAACACAGTCCACAAAATGTAGTTGCCATATTTATTATTAATATTATATCTCCAGTTCAGATAATACCAAACATGTTTCCAAGGTAACTTTTCAATATCATTCAGATCATTTATCAACCATGTGTTGAAACACACACACACACACACACTTCACATAGAGCAGCAGTTACTACACAGAGCCGTCATTAACTGAAAAGATGCGCAAATAAACGCTGAAAATGAACGTGGATTTGCGCATCTTCTCAGTTAACAATGGCTTTGTATTATATATATATATATATATATATATATATATATATATATATATATATATATATATATATATATATATATATATATATATATATAATTTAAACCGTAAAATACACCATTGCACTATTTGTTAATCTATGCTAATTTAGTAAAAATGGCATCAGAGGTTATATAGCAAAATATTTGCCATGTATAACAGCTTAAACCTATTTTGTGTGTGCGTTGTTAATTTTGATAAATAAGTCGCACCTGACTATAAGTCTCAGGACCAGCCAAACTACGAAGAAAAGTGCAACTTGTAGTCCGGAAAATACGGTATATATTATATTTAGCATTACAATAATACGATTTTTCTCATAGGAGTCTATCAAATCAATAAATAAATACCAGGCTTGATTTCCTTGTGCAAAATGTTATTGTTTATATTGCTCTTTTGATTTTAGGGTGAAATATGACCTGACATTTCTTTACAGTTTCACCATTCCATTCTGTTGGATATTCTTTTTCTCATGTTTAGACCGAGAGAACCTGCGAGAAAGCGGATGTATACCTTTTTTATTACTGACCCCGGAGTCCTCGCCCTCCTCCTCTCTCTTCCTGCAGCTGAGTTCAAACATGTTGACCGACACACTGGAGCGGATCTCTTTCTGCGCCAGCTCCATTCGATCGTAGAAGACCTTGAAGAACTTCTCCGACTTCTTCTGCTTGTGCAGCTGATTGTAGAAAGAGTTCTGCAGGGAGACATGGCAGGAAATGACGTCGCCTGAAATCTTGTAGACGACCTGTCGTGAATGTGTGTCCTGTTTATACCTGGATCTGTGTATTTCCTCCTCTTAGGAGTGCAATGCCCAGTAAAATGCTCTCCTCAAAGATACGGTCGTTCTTAGTGCTGACGATGAGGTCGATGACGAGTTCGGACGCCCCCACGTTGTCCAGCGCACATTGGATGTCTGTTACACTAGTGCCTGGCTTATCAGGGTCCTGTCCTGGAGAACCACCTATACACATATGTACACACACATGAGAGGAGCAGAAGTTGGGTGAGAGGATGTTAATGGGGAGCCAACAGTGCTTCTGCTGATGGTCACTTGTAAACCGTACCTCCAGAGGAAGAACTGTTCCCGCTGCTGTACTCCAGGGCTTTGGTATGGGGCCGCTGGTTGCCAAAGTAGTGTGTAAGGAGACTTTTCCTCAATGAGTCACCCTGAGGAACAAGAGAGGAAGGCATCCTTAATATATGGGGTGTATCAAGTGTTTTAATTATTCAGTCATGAAAATGTTTTCAAGACAGTTCACACAGAAGGCATCATTCTATAACTTAACATATAACTGAAATATTAGAAATGGTAAGAAACTATGTTTTGCACATTAAAAAAAACAACTTGCTGCCGCCTACTGTATATATGGTGTCTGACAAAGTACAGTAAAAAAATTTTGGCATTCAGATTTAAAAGTGACAGTAAAGACATTTATGATGAAAAAACATACATTTGGATTTTAAATAAATGCTGTTGTTTTGAAATTCCTGTTTAAAGAATACAGAAAAAGCACATGACGGCTTCCACTAAAATACTGTTTTCAAGGACATTTCATTTAAGACTTAATAAACTGTAAATCCAGCTTTGCCATCACTGGAACAAATTATAAATTGTGTAATATTTTTTATATAATTTTAGATGAATGTTTTGTTATTTTAATTTTAATTGTAATAACATTTCACAATATTACTGTTTTTACTGCGTTTTTATTCAAATAAATGTATTCTTGGTGAGCATAAGAGACTTCTTTCAACAAAATCGAAAAAAATCTAAAGAATTATTTGATATGCTATTGAGATGTATCTTTTACAAATTTATCACTGGCATTACAACCATTATTTCACTTGTAAAAAAATAAAAAATAAATAAAAAAGATATAGTTCATCCTCCACTGAACCCATAGCACTCCTTAAATTATATATGTATAATAATTTATTATATTACATGGATTTTTTTGTTTGTTTTATATTATATATATATTATATACAACAAACAATCAAACAAACAAAAAATCCAGTGCAAAGATTCATAGCGGACTGTGTGAAGTGAAGAGTACTTCATTCCCTGTCCGTTTTGATTATCTTCACACATTTGAGTGTTTTCCTCCCAACTGTGTTGGATAAAAACACACAATCACATGGGAGAATTTTTACATAACTAGTATAGACTGTAGTAATTGCTGTAATTATGCCAGAAGTGTAGCGAAACCTCGGGGAGGCAGAGGGTGAGACGGCGAGTGCTGAAGGTAGAGAGCAGAAGGCTGCCTTGAGAATCTGTTTCCCAGTGGGAGAGAAACTGAACGTGTGAAAAAGACAGAGGGTGGGGGGAGAGTGGCTGGCATGAAAGAGAGAGAGAGAGACAGATTAACAGAGAGAGAGAGAGAGAGAGAGTTATGTAACACCTGGTGGTGGCTTGCTGAGAGATCACGAGGAAGACACGGTAGAGGGAGCAGGATGGTACTGATCGTCTCTCCCTTCCTTTGTCTCCTGACCTAATGTTCTTTCTTGTCGTTCTCATTTTCTTGCTTTTATACTTCTGGTTATGGACAGTGCATTCACACAGTCAGCGTTTAGGACTGACAACCATATTTACCAACAGGTGTGACTCCCGATTTGGCCTGTTCATTCAACAGCTTGCAAAAACGGGTCAAACAGCATTTGTATTGAAGTAAACAGAAGTCAAGCACCTCTTGCGATGACCATTAATAATGACTGCAACTATAGTGACAGTCACTAAAAGAAATATAGAAGACGTCGGCCACTCTCAATAAATCAGAAAATCTTTTCAATAGATAATTAATGAATGAATAAAAAAAAAATAAAAATGAATAATAATAATAAAAAAATAATACATTAATAAGAATAATCAAAATAAAATAACAAATAAAAATGTAAAAATAAACATTTATTTTACTATTGAAAAAATAAAATAATAAAAAAATAAAAAAATATAATAATAAAAAAAAAATTTATGACAATAAAAAAAAAAAAAAATTGAGGTTACCAATGATTGTTTATTTTTTGTTGTTGCAATTTTTACCTTTATTGTGATAGAATAGTATCTAGACAGTAAGTGAAATTGGGAGAAAGAGAAGGGACCATGATCGCAGCGCAATGGCTCTGTATATATGTGTGCTGCACTGACAATGTTAGTTGACTTGTAAATATTTTTACTGTAGTTTTCTTCTGAGAAAACAGGTTAAAATATTTATGATTCCGGTCTACAAATCTTGTTCATTCAAACACCACAATGATAATGTCCCTCCTGCGAACACCACCTGCAACCTACCAGCAAATAGCAAATAATAGTTTATGAATACCCTGTGGATGGCCAGGAAAGGAGTAAGGTGGTGAACAGACCCTGACATTTACTGACTTCACCCTTCCACACTGTGTCAGCCAGGAAGATAATGAAACCCAGTGTGGCCATGCAGCCATGCATGCGCCGACACGAGAGTGACAAACTGCCACAGAGAGAAGACACTTTTCTCTCTCACTCTGACAAGCACGTGTTGTTGCTGTTCCCACTCTCTCAGTCAACACTCATCAGCAGTCAGCACAGACTGTGTCTGCTTCCACAGTCTGGACGAGCCGTCACACACACACACACACACACACACACACACACACACACACACACACACAGAGAGACACACAGAGACGCACACACACACACACACACACACACACAGCAGATGAGCATTCTCTATTAAAGAAATAGTTCATCCAAAATGAAAATCCTGTCATCATTTACTTGTCCTCATGCTGGTTTCAAACCTGTATGACTTTCTTCCTTCTGCAGAACATGAACGATGATATTTTGAAGAATGCTGGTAACCAATTATTCGTTTTGGTGATCATCAACTTCCACTGCATATGGAAGATAATGAATACAGAGACATTCCTCAAAAACACTCATAAACTCAGGTGTGGAATGACATGATTTTTCCTTTTTGGGTGAAATATCACTTTAAGCTTCTGAAACCGCCATAATTAACCATATTTGTCCATATTCAGAGCCTCTTCATATCATTTCCTGCTCACTGCAATTGGACATGCTTTCCTAGAAGCTGCTCTCTTTTCTACAAAAGCAGCTGTAATGGGGGTTTAGTGTCTCCTGATGCTACAGTCTTTCTTGAACTTCTGCGGAGGACTTGATGGGAAGACAGAGGAGGAAAGTGAGAGATGAAGGTAGCAGTGCCAGTCTGACTCATCTGTCTGCTGCTGCATGGCATAGAGAGAAAAAGAAAACCCTGTGCAGGTGAAGTGAGGACAAAATAGAGACAGCAAGAGTGGAAAAAAAAGACAGATAGGAGATAGAGAGAGAAGGGGGGTTAGGGAAAGATGGAGGGATAGATAAAGAAGAGGGGTGGCAGAAGCAGACAGGCTAACTTTGTTTAAATGTGCACGGGCACGCCACACTGCGGCTGGACTGGCTAAGCCTGGGATGTTCCAGCAAGCTTTAAAAAAAAAAAGCCCTCCACTGCTGTCTGCGGGAACTTGAGAACTCAGGATGAAGGGATCTAAAGAATGAGAGAGAAGGACGGCAAAAGGGAGGGGTGCTTTGCACTGCTGGACTCATCATGTCTGGTTCTGGCTTAGGCCTTATGGCTCACCCCTGGGTCGTATCCCCTCCCGTTACAACACATCAACACACGGGGCTTCGCTCTAAGGTTACAGCTGCCAGACTTTCTTCTCCAAGTTTTGGATGTGTTAAAACATTTAAAAGAGGAGGAAAAAAGCAGAGAAAACTAAATACATGTATAATAATAATAATAATAAAAAAACTGTTCTCAACATTGATAGTAATAAGAGCCCAATTAGAAATATTTCTGAAACATCATGTGGCACTGAAGACTGGATTAATGATGCTGAAAATTTAGCTTTGTCATCACAGGATTATATTCTATTTTAAAATATATTACAATAGAAATAGTTATTTTGACTTTTAATAATATTTCACAATATTACTGTATTTTTGATCAAATAAATGCAGCCTTGGTGAACATAAGAGATTTACATAAAAAAAAATAAAAAAAAAATCATACAGGCCCAAATTTTTGAAAGCCAGTGTACTGTCAGTCCCTACATATTTACATAACTACTCTATATTATTTACAACTATATATATATATATATATTATTTACAACTATATATATATATATATATATATATATATATATATATATATATATATATATATATATATATATATATATATAATACATTTATATACTGCTCTGTGTGTGTGCACTTTATATGGGTTAAAAGCAGAGCACGAATTCTGAGTATGGGTCACCTTACTTGGCTTTATGTATGTATGTCACTTCACTTAATATATAATAAATATAAAATAAATGATCAATAAATAATCAAAATAAATGAAGCCTTGGTACAAGTATAAGAGACTTTCACAACATTTTTTACAAATCTGACCAAAAAGTGAGTGTAGAGAGTGTAATAATATTGATTTCAGCCCTGCTGATTTCAGCCAGCGAACAATGTGTTAACCATTGAAGCGGTTGTGTAAACAGCTCACACAACACAAAAGGCCTTCAAAACAACTTCATTGGCACAGTAAAATTAACGGAATGAAACTCTGCAACGATGCACTCCCATTTTAAAGAGCGGAGGGAGGAGTATGACTTTGGGTGAAACAGATTTATGGAAGAGAAAGAAAAAAATCGATACACCTAAAATCTTGTCAGGCAGTCTAGACATGAACCCCATGACCACATCTTCTCAGAGTCCAGATCTTGCATAACAGAATCCGGGGAAATGGGAAAGAGAGAGAGAAAAAAAGAGACATAGAAAGATACTAGTTAATTTATTAAAGGAATAGCTCACTCAGAAATGATGAATAGTTCACTTTAATGGTACTTTTGCATCCTTTTTCGAAACTTGAAACATTTCAAGGACACAAATCTACCAGGAAAAGATGGGCTTTGGGCAAAAATGACACTAAAATGAACAAAAATGTCGTAAGCTACATTTGCTTTGGTTGCTGCCTTGATACCTAACACTACTCTAAAATATCAATCTCCCCTGGCATTTATCTTCTCATAGTCAGGAGGACAAAGGGGAGTCTCTAAGTATTGGGTTCCTGTAAGCATCCGCCCTGTTGAGTGGCCTGATCACTCTGCGATTGGTCCACAGGCCCCTTGTGACCTGCTCTCAGAGGTAGCACTGTTCAGTGTGGCTCTCCTTATAAACAGTGCCACAAGCAGGAAAACAAATTAGCCTTGCATGTGAGAGCAATTGGAGAGATTGTTGATTTGCAGGCAAAGCCAAGACAAACAGCAGCAAGGACGTAAACAACCGTTCCTGAAGACGACTGACCTTGGTGTCATTCGGAAGTGGGGCATGTGATTGCCTAATGTCCTTAGAGGCACAAGACGTGTTTGTGAGATTCACTGTATGCAGTCAGCACCTGACCCATGGATGCTCGGGCCTTGTTTTCAGACACACCCGGACACTCGAAGCCCACCGAAGTGACCATTTACACGGCACGTTACACAAACAGTACTCGGCACACATTCACAGATGTTTAGTCTCATGCACAATTAATCTTCATGATGAATCCACTTAAATCTATCAAATATACAAGCAAAGGGCTGATAAACAGCCAACATTAATAACATGTCCTCTTCACGGCTATAACAGTTTCACTCATCTGGAAAGGCTTCACAAGATTTTTGGAGTGTTTCTGTGGGAATTTTTGAGTATTTTTGAGGTCAGGCACTGATGTGGGACAAGAAGGCCTGGCTTGCAATCTCTGCACCAGTTCATTCCAACCATGTCTTTATGGACCTTGCTTTGTGCACTGGGCCACAGCCATGCTGGAATAACAGTTCTCACAAAGTTGCAAGCATAGCATTGTCCAAAATGTCTTGGCATCCCCTTCACTGGAAGTGAGGGGCCTTGCCCAACCCCTAAAAAACAGCCCCTCAACCGTTACAGTTGGCACAAAGCAGTCGGTCAGGTCACATTCCCCTGGGAACACGCTTCCTCTGCTCTGGAGACCATTTCATCTGACAATTGGCATTGTACTTCACTGAGCTCTTCAGACTGACCCATTTTTTTTCACAGATGTTTATAAATGCAGACTGCATGTCTAGATTTTTACAAATATTTTTAAAAAGACATTGCTCATGCTCAGCAAGGCTGCATTTGTTTAAAAACATACTGTGAAATATTATTACATTTTAAAATAATTTATCTAATTTTATCTATTTTGAAAAGGATTTTATTCCCGTGACACCAAAGGTTAATTTTCAGCATCATTACTCCAGTCTTCAGTGTAACATGATCCTTTAGAAATCATTCTGATTTGTTAATTGGTGTTCAATAAACAGGCTTTTTTAAATATATATATATATAATTATTATTATCAATGTTGACAACAGTTGGGTTGCTAAATATTGTTGTGGAAACTTTGATAAACTATGATTTAAAAGTTTAAATCAAGTAAAATTGTATTAAAAAAGTAATACTTTTATTCCGCAAGGATGCGTTAAACCGGTCAAAAGAGCCAGTAAATACATTTATAATGTAACAAAAGTAATAATATACAATAATACTAAAGACTGGAGTAACGGCTGCTGAAAATTCAGCTTTACCATCACAGGAATACATTATTTGTTAAAATATATAAATTATATAAATATTTATAAATATAAAACAGTTGTTTTACAAAATAATATATATATTTATTTATATTTATGTTTTTAGAATTTTCGATCAAACAAATGCAGCCTATATATGTAGTCTAACTGTAACGTGTGCTAAACAAATTCCACTGGCCCTGCTCGGATACATTTTCCATTTCTCCTTTGAGGATTCTATTCTAAAAATCTCCCTATGGAGTAATCTTGGTGTTCTCCGATGGTGTGAATGCAGGATGAACTGACTAGGATGAATATCAACAGAGAACACGGTCTAAGCATTTGAGAGCAAACTGCTCCTAAAGTTAGTCTCCTAACTGAATCTCACTCCTGGTGTGTGTACTGTGGAGCTCCTGTGGATCATCTACAGGTGTGTTTTTCTGACTCTTAAAAGGCAATAGGAGCAGTACAGTATGTTCTGTGCTCATTTCCATGGTGACCACACACCTCTTGCACCAAGCTTGATGACTTATTTAAACAATAAGGGGGAGGGGGGATACAATTTTTCCCTATTCTTTTTGTGCAGGATTTCTGTTTCCAACAACAAAAAATTGTCCATCACCAAAAGTAATAACTTCAAAACAATCAAATAAAAAGGCATAAAATCCACTAGCCCTTTATAATTGTGCTTAACTTGCTTTTTTTTCAATGGAACAGTCATGAACGGGTATGCAGACATGTGGCACTGGCGAGACCCCTGGGTTAAACGTGCCTGTCTTCATGTAGGCTTTAGTCTAAGAGCTCTGAATGCTCCGTGGGATTTGTGTGTGGGCTGAAACGGTCATATTCCACCGCAGTCATCAGGGAGACCTGCTCACACAGAGCTGGTGGATGTGCTTGCATTTTAGAGCATGTCCTGCTACCACCCCCGGCCCACCATTGTGTGTGCAGTGATGTGTGTGTATCTCCATGTGTGTGAGGAGCTTAAACGTTTGAGGTTGGTAATCTAAAAAGCTGCTTTGCCTCCGGGCGGTAGTGTGAAACTTGGCTGGAGAGAAATACAGGCAGGATAAGAGAGACAGGCATAGGTTGTTATGTAACAGGGCTTTTCTTTCCTTTGTCAACAAACAGGAGAGACCTGTTTATACACACACGCACAGCTAGCCACCAAATACTGGTATGAGAGAGTTAACTTCTAGGGTACACCCAACTTGTGAAACATGAGGCATTTCTCTCTATAAACACAATCCAAAACAGGCTGTGGTTAATGTTTTGTAACAAGAGCTGGATGCAATGAACGGAAACATCTTGGAAAGTAGGGAAAGTACGCAAAGACCAGAAGTGGTCTGGCCGTCAGAAGGATTTTACACGTGCATCAAGCCACGCTCACTCACACATTTATCACGTTCTGCAGCCGGAGGGATTTATGAACAGGCTTGCGCTCTCATTGACGTAGCCCACTATGAACACAACCTGTGAACACAGTACATGACGGTCTTTGTTTCAGAACTTTTCGGTTTTAACATCGAAAGTCATTTAAATCTGCACCTTTAAGATGTCATCATCAACAATTTGACTTAATTTAACAGGCAGAATTTATTCACATATAAATGTTTAAAACTACTGTACTATTTTCTGAAAGACATTAAGATTTTTATTTCGCAAAGACGCATTCATTTGATCAAAAGTGACATTTCTGATTTTTTACGATGTTACCAAAAAAAAGAAAGGAAAAATCTTTATTACTATTCCTAGCTTGAAACAGAAAATGTTGCTTGACTTTTGAAAAAAAAAAAAAAACACTTATAGTATTGAATAAGTGATTGAAATTGTTGTGTGGGTGAGGGTAATGTGATGGGCAACATGTAATGTTAGGATTGTGTGGGAATTATATATGTTATGGAATGGTTAATTATTATTATTTTATTTTATTTATTGTTTATTTTTGTGTGTGTGTGTGTGTTTTGATCTGCTCTCCTGGTTGCCTACGACAAATTTCTCCTAAGGGAGACAATAAAAGAGAACTAACTAACTAACTATCAGGACAGGATTATAGTAATTTACTACTGGATCGTTGTCATTTGCTATCACTGCAATCTAATGTGACTGACAGGATGCTGGAAAAGAGGCTTTATTTTCCCATCCTTTTGGCAGTGAACATGTGATCAGAGAAGAGATATCGCTGAGATGTCTAGGGGAAGTTAGTGTTTTTGATTAAAGATTACGAAGGAACACCCTCCTTGGAATCACAAGCTGAAAAGTTACTGAACAACACTTTTGCTATAGTGTCAAAAACTAAATAAACAGAAAAATACACAGATACTCTCGCCATATTGAAGCTTTTTGCTCAGCATTCTCTGCTGTGACTGTTTGGCCATTACAACATATCTAAAATTACAGAGGAACAACAGGACCTGTTTGACATTTTAAACATTTTGTACATTGTGTGCAGACACACGTTCACGTTCAGCTCACCACGCTGACACAAGTGATCATTAAAGAGCAAGAGGCCAATTATATCTGCTCATGAGTCATGACCTGCTGCTCAGCAACCAAATCACCAAGTCACTGGTGAGAGATGCCTTCAAGCTAGTATGAAATAAATTCAATCTGAAAACAAAGACTTAAGAGAAAAAGCACTGAGATAAACAAGTGCTAAATGATTGGAGAGACCGAGCGAGTGAGCGAGAACATGATGAGCCACGTGAGGTTGGCTCAGACACTGCAGGCCGATTACGTAAACACCCCCCGCTCCGTCGACTCATGGACTCAGCAGACACCGCGCCTCTCCAATCCCTCCGCCTGCTGCTGGGCCATGCTTTTTTCTCTTCCCTCACATGGCTTCTCACATGCTCGCTCCCTCCCTTCTTCTTTCCCTCGCTCGCCCTCCTGCTCTCTCTCTCCTCTGTGAGCCAGCGGTCTGTGCAGAGCAGGCCTGCATGAAACCGCAGCACCACTCTCAGGGCGGGAAGAACATGGCAAAACAGCCAAACCCCGTGAAGAATGAGTGCTCCAAAATAAACAAACACATAAAGACGTGGAATTGCGCAAATCTTTCCGAGTCACTTTTACACTTCTTTTACACTACTAAACTTAAATAAAATACATTTAAGACATTCCACCACTCACTGTGATGTCATAATGACCACGATGTTTTAATGTTTATGTTGCAACAAAATGGCAAACAGCGGAGAACAACCGCTCCAAAATAAACAAACACATAAAGATGTAGAATTACGCAAACCAACTTTTTTTTTGGTGGAGAGACGAAACATATTCCTTTTAAGGTGTGGCCACATTAACTGTTGCTGGACAAAATTTTGAGGGTGAATTCTAGCCATACTAAAAGGAATCACTCTGACAAACATAAAACTGCTTGGTTTAAAATGGACTTTTGTGTAATTGTGTTGATTAATGACAACATTTTTATTTTGGGGTGGAGTGTCCCTTTAAAGGTGCTGTATCTAGGATTGACACCGAGTGGTTGAACTAGGTATTGCAGTCCAAATTCAAAATATTGGAGAGGGTTTTTTTTTTTTACCCAGCCCCTCCTCCTCACTTGACCCACACACAGGTTGCCAGATTGATGACACAAAGAGGAACGGAAACACTTCACGATGAATGAAATTAAATAATCTGTGTTTTCCACTGACTGGCAACCAGGTGTGCCGAAATACAACAAATCAAAAAAAAGAGACCGATATTCCGGCCCGGAAGGCACATTTAACAGTAATAAATATAATTTCTCTTTTTGTTTCTATTAGCTTTTTTTTCAAAGGAGAATAACTGACTGTAACACTGTTTTTGCACATGAAATTTCACTGAAAATCACTAACGTGACCACACCTTTAAACTTATAAACTTGTCACACGACTTGTAACCCCATAGAGAATGAACACTCCAAAATAAACACTAACGGATGTGTAATTACGCAATTTGTTTTAGTGGAGAGACAGCCAAACTGAATCACACTGAATGTGTAGTTACATTTACCATTGCTTTGGTACCATACCGGTCATTCAGTCACATGGCTGGCAGGATGAAAAAGTTCCCTCACAGAGATTTTGTTCATGTTCAAGGTGGTCACAGAATCTCGCCACATGAACCAAAAAAAAAGCTGCTTGATTTGAAAGCTGTACTTCACATGTCGCTATATTATTGAAACTTGATCCCTTTTTGCATGCAAAATTGTGCTGAAATCTCACTAATGGAATCGTACCTTTATTTTTTTTTATCCTGTCACAATTAAAACATTTCACAACTCACTTTGTAGTCATAATGACTATGGTGTCATAATGTTTATGAAGCAACTGATGGGAGTTAATCCGTAAGAGCTTTCCCTGTCCTTTATTCCTCTTATTTGTCTACTCTTCCTTCTCTTTATTACTCTCTCACTCTCTCTCTCTCCACGTGCAAGGCTGTAGTCAGCTCTCTGCAGTATTGATTTGTGGCGCTGGGTGATTTGGCTACTTGCTCCAACCCTAGGAGCATGTCCTCATGTGCCTCTGCTTATGTAACAGCGAAAGACTCGTTCTCTGCTGAATGCTGATTAACTGTCTGGAGCTTTAGGACTCCCAGCTTTCACCCTGCTACAGATGCCAACGACACTGCAGAGGCCCGAGAGCTGCACTTCACTTCGAACGCCTGCTTGCACGCACACACATGAGTACTCGGCTCTACGGGTTTGGGGCGGGGGGTCATCAGGTTCACAATCCTTGGTTTTGGCACTAATGCCCTCTTCTGGTGGTTACTGACATGGCAACAACTTTCCCTGAAAACATCATGACATCACAGGTGGCAATTTTTGATGTTCACTACAAAAACCTGAGCTGGTCTGCTACTTGTTACTGCTAGTTAGTGGCAGGTTGTATTAGAGACAAATTTTGTACGCATTCGCATAATTACAGACTAAAATAATTCATTTATTCATAAAAGAGGGAATAAAACAGGGCCAGAATAAGGTTACAGAAAGTTACCTTTTCCTCGAATATTTCTTTCCTATCCACCATCTCTCTCAGGGTCTGCAGGATCTTAATACACAGCTTCTCCTCTTTCTCCATCAGTTTCTTGGTGTGTTTGATGAGCCTGAGAGAAAATATTATATCATATTTCATATTAAACGTAAAATAAATTAAGGATATCAAACTGGCCACCTGACCAGTCACATCAACTACAAATGTTTAAGAATATGTATTCTTTGAGGTAACAGTCCTATTACAAAAGTAGATACATGACAAAATTGGTATTAATATAACAGTTAATAAAATATTTAAGGACTGAAAGTACACTACTGTCGAAAAAGTTTGAAGTCAGTGAGATGTTTCCTTACCAATGCGGTTTATTTTATCAAAATACAGTAGAAACAATAATATTGTGAAATATTATAATAATTTAAAATATATTAAAAATATATATAATATATATATTAAAATATTTTAATATTTTAAAACAATATTTATTCCTGTGATGCAATGCTGAATTTTTTTCAGCATCATTACTGCAGTAAGGAACATTTCTTATTATTATCAATGTTAAAAACAGTTGCGCTGCTTAATATTTTTTGTGTAAATTAGATTTTTATCAGGATTCTTTTGTCTTCAGTCTTCACTGTTGCTTTTGCTCAATTTAAGGGCTGTTACATAGTCAATACGAGAAACGCGAGAAAGCAACGCGAACGACGCGAGCGACGCGCTCCCTTTCATAGTCTAAACAGTGGACGCAAGCGTCACGGGCGATGCGTGTATGCAATACACTGCTCCCGCAACAGGGGGTAGTAGAGTCGGGTGATATTAGTAGAGTCGGGTCGCGTGATATTCAGATCACAATGGCAACTGAAGAGGAGTGTATTCTGTTGCTGATTTTACATCGGCGGCAACAAAGGCAACGCAGAGATTAAATGTGGATGAGTTTGCATAATTTTTCCTCTTCGCCCGCTATTGTATTCAAACTTTCTTCTTCTGTAACCACAATATACTTGAATTAATGAACAATACTTCCAATGTCACCCCCAACGACAACGCATAGTATTGCGTGCATCAGCGTGTCGCGTATCAAAAACTAGGACGACACATTTGGCTACGTACCGACGCATAATGGCGGCCAAAGCGTAACGATGCGTAGCCTTGGGGACGTGTATGCGTACAGATGCGTTGACTATGAAACGGCCCTAATGCATCCTTGCTAAACCAAAATATACATTTTTATTAACTTAATAATATTAACTTAAAACCATTTTTTGGGTGAAAATACTAGTGGCCGGAGACTTTTGCACAGTACTGTACGTATAAGCCTGATTTAAGGAAACACTATGAAAACTCCAGCCACATATGACAATATCACATACTAACAGATTGGCAGTTTGAATTCAATAAGTATTTGAATTGTTTTTGCACAACAATTTTGAAATGAAGTGAAACATATAAAATGTTTTATATCCTAGTTTTGTAGACTTTTAGAAGCACACCTTTTACGCAGTCTTTCTGTGATTTTAGAGGTATATCTTGCTCGGGCTCAGATAATGACTTATATAAGGCACTCAGAGCCCCGGGCACATTCACAACAATCACATATATGATGCTGCTGGTACACTAAATCACAGCACAACCAGATCCAACACATACTGTATATACAAACATTAACATATTCTCAATTATACCTAAATAGGAGTTTACATGTTTTAGACCCATTTTTATAGGCAAACATACAACAGGCAATCAGCTAAGGAGGCTGTTGACGTAAATGTTTGAAGCTATAGCAGAAATTTTCAGGGATTTATAATGTCATACCTATACACATGGCTATTTTTAACACCGCCACTGGACCTGTTTAATATATGCATCGCGTATGACGCACGGTTTTAATTTGTTTGATGTGGGTGCGTGTCTCACTTAGACAAGAAGGCTCCATCCTCACTGCAGAGCTGAGGAAACAGCATCTCTGGGCTTTGCAGCACGTCCACTAATACAGAAAACTCTGCCTGCACCTGTGGACTAAACTGGTCCTCCAGATACACAATGACTCCCTGAAACACATACACGTAGCAGGCAATGTTGTAGACAAAAATCATTTATCATACACAAATATCATTAATTATCTCATTCGACATGAGTATAAAAATGCTTGATCTTAATCGCATTATAGAAGTCACAGCACACTTCAGACAATAAAAAAGCAACTTATATTTGAGAAAATGTGGTACTTAATTCTGATTGGTCAGTGATAAACCTACAACTGTGAATGCGAATAACATATGTTAATTTAAATGTAATGTTACCTGTAGTTTCTCAATGATCTTGTAATCATGGGCTCCTAAGGGCTCTTTGCGGGGTCGGCCGCGGGCTGACAGCTTCCAGTCTTTCATGGCACGCTGCACCATGCTGCTGTGTGTCTTTAGCAACAGGGTACTGATCTGACCGTCCAGGTCCACTGGAATGGAGATGGCCCGGCTCTTAGCTAGACAGATTTAGAGGGAGGACATGCATTTGTTACCTTTATGCATTCTCTTAGATGTTAGCAATGTTAAACATGTTAAATGTGTTAAGAATCTCAAAACACTGATGAAAAACACTCTTCTGTATTTTCCTTCTATTTTTGGGGACATTTAAACTTTCAGACAGACTGTCTAACCGGATGCAACAGCTGTCTCATCGCTGAGGCTGTCTACACTGGACTTGTCGAAATCCAGTGGTTTCTTATTCTAGGGTTTAAAATGACAACTTTGAACATGCCGATTTGGCCTAATTTCTTAATATCTTTCATTCTTCTTTTTTTATTTCTTTAAGTGCCCATTGCAACAATGTAGAAATCTGAAGGAGGATGGTCAATATTTAAAAACATGTCAGTAAAGATTAATTAGCATTATGTTTAACGGCGCCATTATACTCATTGCCGGATGTGTAACTTACCGAAGTCAGCTAGGGTTTTGATGCAACTTTCGATGTTAGCCTTCTGCAGGGAGTTGAGCCAGATGCAGCTGTAGAGTTTGCACGCAGCCTTCAGCAGATCAATGAAAGTTGTGTGATGGGCCTGACGAAGAGATATAAATATCTCACTCTCAACTAGTAAAAAGCAACATTAATGTGACTGATTCATAGAGCGTAGGGAGAGAAATACGTCCCCTCTTCAAGTCAGACTGAGACGAGGTGAGGGGCTCATGAATTGAACTTTCTCGCTCTACCTGCAGGTTTGAGTTGCTGACAGAGAACTGGGATTCGAAGAAGCCCTTGACGATAGCCATGATGGTATCAGTGATGTATTTTTCAAGGAATGTATCAGCAGGCCTCTTGTCTGTGGAGCTGCACACCTACAACAACAACAACAACAACAACAACAACATCAGTTCAGGATGCTTAGCACCCACATGGCAGGCAGAAATCAGTCACAGATGATCTAAACGGCTCTTTAAGCCTGTGTATTATGCCTCACCATTGCGAGGGAGGGAAAGAGAGAGTTCTAACCTCATTCATGTCTTCAAGGAAATTGTCGAAGAGTTTCCAAATGTGATTGCTGGTGTAGATCTCCTTCATCTCCACCTCGGTGTCCACATAGCAGTGATTCACGAAATTTATGTAAGCTATTTTTACCTGCAAGATATAAAAGTGATATTAAAAAAGGCTACCTGATGTCACAAATAAAAGGTCTATGGGTTTTATCACATTTTTGGACATGGTACCCGTTTTCTTTTTCCTTTTTTTTTTTATGCCATGAAGTACCCTAGAGTACCAGGTAAATACCATGGTATATGTACTTGGCAATCATGCAGTACCATGGTACACAGTGGCCTTTAAAAGTTATTTGGACAAAAAGCCAATTATATATTATTTATATATTAAATATATGCAACATATTTTTGAAAAAAGTATCTTATTTCTCAACAAGGCTGCATTTATTGGATAAAAAAATACAGCAAAAAGTAATAATGTGAAATAAAAAAATAAAAATAAAAACAACAATAACTGTTTTTTTTATTTTAATATATTTTAAAATGTCACATGATCCTTCATAAACGATGATAATTTCTTAAGAACAGAATTAATTTAGATAAAAAAATCTTTTGTTACATTCTAAATGTCTTTACTGTCAACTATGATCAATTAAGCATGTCCTTGCAGAACAAAAGCATTTATTTATTTAAAAAAATACTGACCCCAAACTTTTGAACAATACTGTTTTTGGTCTACTGTAAATGAAGACATTATGGTCTTTCCATCTGACACCATCACTGTTTCACATTTTCAACATCTATTTTTTGCAAAAGGATCAATACTGTACATGTTCTTGAGAGTTCACTTTTAACTTGTGATGCACTGTAATTCTCAAACCTCTCCATGAAGTACTCTAGCACTGCACGTCTTGTATGTCTCCCTATATCTGACGCACACACTTCAGCTCTTGCAGTCTCCACTAATGAGCTGATGAGTTGACTCAGGTGTTATAATCGAGGGAGACATACAAAATGTGCAGGGCAGGGGTTACTCCAGGACAGGTTTGAGAACCACTGGTGTAAGCAAAAATGTCAGTTCTCAACTATTATACAAAGTTAATTTGATAACTTATAAAAGTTTTCAAATATGCCATGGTGAGCTTTCAAGAGAACATTCAGGTACGGTTAATGTTCCATCACCTTTGGAATACAGCCCTTGTACGTGACCACTTCGACAATATCATCAAGCGGCAGAAGTGAGTTGCACTTGAGCTCTGTATCTACGTTCTTGCCCTCGGTGCAGGCTGCCAGCAGCTCCACCAGATTGATGTGGTAATTTAGAGCATCGTTCTCATCGTTCTCAGATGACATCATGTTTTGCAGAACAGGGAAGGAGGCACGGTCATTGTAGAAAACCAACACGTCTTCTCCTCCGTTCACCAGCTACGGTCCAAAACAAACACAGTGTCTGATTTAGCTCTACAAACACATATAAAGCTACTCTTCTGAGAATGGAAGTCTATATGGACAATTAGTGGAGAATGATAAAAGAACAAATGTTAAAATATTTTAAAAATAAAAAATTATAGATTTTCTATATTATTGCATAATTGATAACTACAATAAAATATATTTAAAATATATTATTAATTATTAAAAAGAAATGTGTAAAAATATTAAAACATGATTGGCTTTGAACCTGAAGTCCACCTATCTCTATCATGCATTCAATTCAAATGTATCCTTCTCACCTCATTCATGACTTTGCATTGACATTCCTTTACGTATTTGCCATCAGCTTTCACAATGGTTTGGAGGAAGCTCAGGTACTGCACGTGACGGCCGTGGGTCACGATGCAGTGCACGAAGTGTTGCACCACGCGGTCGCTGATCTCATTGCACAAGTTGTAGTTGTTCCTGAAGATGTCACACATGGTTTTTGCCTCCAGAAGCTGAAAGAAGCAAAGAGAGAATCAGATAAAATATCAACAGAATTCCAAATAATCTAGTATTAATAGCAAGGATTAATGGTTAATGTTCATTAACAGCGTCCTCAGTTGAAACGCACCCCAGGCGTAAGGAATAGGTTGAGGTGTTTGTGCACCAGCGCCTGGTTCTGAGGATTATCTCTGCAGAAGTACTGAAGGAAAGTGTGGGCTAGAGTCATGATCTCTTCCATCTTTTCGTCCCCCTAAAGATAGAGCAGCAAGAGATTGGCAGCATAAGGACCTCAACATGAAATTCCCTAAAATTTTACGGCACCATATGATAAGGTTATGATTTATGTTTAAAGCTCTTTGAAAAAAAAGAACAAACTTCACTAGTGCCTGGTTGTGGAATCTACAAAATACTGATCTGATTATATAAGCATTAAACTAACATCCACTCACCTTCTCATATGGGATCTGGAGGAGGTCCAGCACTACAGTGTGAGCTCCCATGTTCTTCAGAAGTCTCTGCTTCTTCTTACTGGGAGAGGAGGAATCACCGAGACTCTCCAGGATCTACGTAATAGGCACAATCAGGCACAAAATCACAAGTTTTATACTCATTTCTGTCTTTAGAGCGAAGGAACATTTAGTGAAAAGGTTCCCACCACTTTGACAATTTTGTAGTTGTTGGCTTTGTTGCTGTCTATTTGAGGCTTACTGCTCCCATCCTGCACTGGGCTCAAGATACCTGGGTCCTGTAAACCAGAAATTACACTCAGTCAGGTAATACCACTTATAATGCTGTTCTATGACCAATACTCATACAGATTATTTTTGTTTGTCTCTCATAACAGAGCATAACTCTTATTTATGCTTCAGTATTATGTTATTTATCGATGACTGTTATAGTGAGCTTTTTACATTTTTGTTTTCAATTTAAAGTTGTAGTAATTTATAAAGTATATTTCAGTATATTAAAGTATATATATATATATATATATATATATATATATATATATATATATATATATATATATATATATGTGTGTGTGTGTGTGTGTGTGTGTGTATGTGTGATTATGTATATATATATATATATATATATATATATATATATATATATATATATGTATATATATGTGTGTGTGTGTGTGTGTGTGTGTGTGTGTGTGTGTGGAATTGGGCTTGTGTGTGTGTGTGTGTGTGTGTGTGTGTGTATACACACACTCACACACACAAGCCAAAGTTGGGACACTTTGTGAGTAAAAAAATGTTGAATCCTGAATAAAATATATATTGTATGTAGCTTTAATTTGTATTTATTTGTGTTTTATTTTTATTAGTTGTAGTATTTCTTAGTAACTCGAGTGAAATTTTGAAACTAATTTAAATATGCTTTTGTACTTAAACTTTTTCATCTTAAGTATTTATATCAGCTTCATTTCAATAAATGAAAACAATTTTTCATGGTTTTAAAGATAACAACACTGTTCTGCTTTCTGTCGCAAATTTTTTAATATATTATTAAACTGCAAGGATAAGAGCATAATGTGCATTATAACTATTTTATTACTAATATCAGTAATATGATTTTATCACCATTTATATAATATATGATTGGTATATCTCTTATTATTAGCAAAACAGTAAATCTGCTGCATTATAATTTAACAATATGCTTGCAGGTTCACACCTCCAAATTCTGCTCTTTGTTTGGATTCTCAGCATTGTCTTCATTTCCATAACCGCCGCTCTTCTCGACCCACAGCTCAGACTTTTCCACTGTCAGACGTAGCTGGTCCAGGCTTGCCTTAATCTCCTTGTAGTTCTGCACATCATCTTTAGAAACCAGCAACTGGACCTGCAAAACAAACCATAATTCATTTCCAAATATGTTGGTCTATCATTTAAACATTTAAAAACCAGAGCCAGTCTCCATACATTGATAAGCAGTCAATAGTATTGAGTGAGAGTGAGACCTGTTTAAAGGCCTGCAGAACTTCGGATCTCTGGCTGAAGTGTTTGAAGATGAGCTGAAGAGAGCCAGAGACCAGTGGAGGGTAGTCCTGCATGATAAGGTGAATAAGCACCCGCAGAAACGTCTGACCGCCTTCATCATCGAGGTCCTCCGAGCTCCTCTCCTTAGCACTGTGAACACAACAACACAAGATCCCATTCAAAAATGATGCCAATCATAACAGAAAGTGTAATTGTAAGGGTCTGAGACGGCTGAAAAAACTGCTCCAGGATGACAAATATTTGAAATGTGGGCTGGTAAATTACTGAAATATAATCTACCAGAGAGTTTATTGTTTTAGGTTATATAGGGCTTTGTTTACAGCTACAGTACCTGATGGTGATATGATTATAAATTAACTGTCATGTTTGTTCATATTGTTATTGGTTTTGATTCATTCAATTCAAAGTGTTAGTTCATCCAAAAATTAAAATTGAGCCATAAATTACTCACCAAGAAGTCATCCTAGGTGTATATTACTTCCTTCTTTCAGATGAATTCAGTAGGAGTTATTTAAAAAATTGTCTTTGATCTTTCAAGCTGTTTGAACTAAGCAGGTGTTGCACTGCATCGGTTTGTGAGAAGTTTAATAAAAAGCTCATCCATTTACACAGCTCCGGTGGGTGAACAAAGGCCTCCTCTAGTGAATCGATGCGTTTTTGTAAGAAAAATATAAATATTCAAAACGTTAATAGTCACTTTAATCTAGCTTGTGCGCACTGTTGTAAACCAAAGCAGTTCCGGGTGGATGACGTTAGAGGTCTGCATTGCGCTGCTCAGAAGTAACATGCAGAAATGGAGCAGAGAGATCAAAACAAAACAACGGTCGTTTATTAGAAGTACTTAATGATGACTTGTAAAGAAGAATGTCGGAGGATTTCGATTTAAGCCAAGAAGAGACTGGTTTTTGTTTGCTAAAGTAAAGAAACCTTGTTAACAAACGTTCTTTTTTTACGAGACTCACGGCTGTATGCGCAACGCTGACTTCATACGTCATTCCCCAGAACTGCTAAAGTGCAAGTGCATAGAGTGCAAGCTAGATGATTATTACGTTTTGAATATGGATATTTTTCCTTAAAAAAAAAACTAAACAAAAAAAAAACGCATCAATTCGCTACAGAAGGCCTTTATTCATTTTTTTTTTATTAAACTTCTCATGAACCGCTGCAGTGCAACACCCACTGATCAAAGACAATTTTAAAAGTAACTCTGACTGGATTTGTATGAAAGAAGAAAGTCATATTCACCTTGGATGACTGCAAGGCGAGTAATTTATGGGCTAATTGTCATTTTTGGGTGAACTATCCCTTTAAGTATTTGACAAGTAGACAGCACACTGTTTTTTATTGTTATAAAAAAAGGCATATTTAAACAAAAATATTAAGTAGAACAACTTCTTTCAACATTAATAATAAGAAATGTTATTTAGCATATTTTATCATAGAATGATTTCTGAAGGATCATATGACACTGAAGATTGGAGTAATGGTGCTGAGAATTCAGCTTTTCCTTCTTATAAATAAATCATATTTTAAAATATATGAAAATAGAAAACATTCCAAACGTTATTCCTAATTTGAGCATTATTTCACAATATTATTGTATCGACAGTCTGACTGATACTAAATATGATACTGAGAAATAGTAAAAAAAAAAAAAAAAAAAGAAAAAAAAAGTTATAATAATTTTTCAAGAAATCATTACTCACCTTCCAGAAAACATATTCTCTGCTTTCTCCGCAATCTCTTCAATGTTTGGCTCTGGAAGGTACCACAGCAATATTAAAACATACACAAACATACCCACATAATCAACTGCATGGTGTGTTGGGAATTAATTTATATTACTGTATGTGAGGAAACTCTCACCAGTCGTGACAGGAGGTTCAGCCTCCAAAGTAGTAGGGTTCGAAGTCTGGTCGCCAAACTCTTTTTTAAAGATAGACAGCAGATAGGTGATGCGGTAATCAAGCTGCACATTCAGAATGAACTATAAACAGAAAAGAACAATCTTCAAAACTTCTTCAACACTTGAATTTGGTGTTTTATAACTGATCAATTTAGTTCATTGGACTAGACATGCAACAGTCTATAAGGGCATCACCTGCAGAATCTCAATAATCCTGAGTTTGGTGTCCATCACCATGACGTTCTCTGTGTCGGAGAGACAGATTTGCTTTCCGTGGATTGGCTGAGCATCAGGGAGACAGTGGGGCATCATCAAGCCTCTGCTTAGAACCATCTGAGACACCATCTCACCCACACCATGGATGGTACGTATGACATTATTACCTACACAAACACAGCCTGAAGTGTTACACTGCCTCATGGACAAGCAGTGATTACTTTGTAAAACAAACACTGAAGAAGCATTATTGGAGGGAAAACAATGGGGTCTCACCTCCCTCAGGGCCTTTGTTGAGTTTGAACATAAATGTGGAAGTGGGTTGGACAATGTCCAGGATGGCCAGCAGGGTGCGCGTGAGGCACAGCAGGTCTTTAAAGCTGTAGAAGCCAAAGTAGACCAGGTTACGTGCCAGGTGCACCACCTGTTAAAGTAACAGACAGAAAAAGCCATTAAAATTCAAAGTGTTAGAGACTGAATCATTAGTATTCTGTTAGAGCTAATGCACCCAATCTGCTCTGTCCTCTGGACACATCACATAATACACTCAGGAAAAACATCAAACCTGGCACACGAACACAAAAAAAACATACACACAAGCATGAAGTACAACATTAGTGAGTTACAAGCTCCATGTGACTGATTCACAAAAAAAAAAAAATTACTACATGCTTGGTGCTTTATGTTTTTGATTCAGTATAAAGAACCAATACAATTGTTCAGGAATCAGTTTGTCTTACTAAAAAATGACTCATAATAGACATCCTTTTGGAATTGGAAAACACTGTGTGTGCTTTATTTTTGATTTATTAATAGATTCATTTACTCAGGAATTGGTTGGACTACACCAGTCAGGCTGTATGGATGAAACTGATTCAATAAAATATAGCTTTTAAGGGTCATTCATTTTGGGAATCAGCCACACTTGTCATACTGTTTTTTTATTTACTAAATAGAACCAAATCTTTTTGAGTCATTCGCTCAGGAATTGGTTGGACTACACCAGTCACGATTAAAAGATGGATATGATTCATTAATAAGCAGCTGATCATGGTGATTGGTTCAAGAATAGGACTATATTTTTTGTGCAGGATGGTTAAGGGTCAATAATCAGTAATCAGACTACACTGGTTGTTCTGTATGTTTTAATTAACCAAATAGAACCACTCGTTCACAATTCAATTAGATCACAGCAGTCACGTTGTATGGATGAATTTGATATACTAAAAAAACAGCTTATACTCTAAGAATCATAGGATTGGGAATTGAACTACACTGTTTGCACTATGATTCTGATTCTCTACAAAGAACCAACTCATTTTTTGCGGAAAACAGTTGGATCACTCCTTTCGTGCTGCATGGATAGATCTGAATTATCAAATTAATTTGGCAATCAGACTACACTGGTTGTGCTGTGTTTTTGATTCACTAAACAAAACCTACTCCTTAGAATAATTTGTTCAGATAGCAGTGCACAACAACAGTCACACTCTATCAACAGATTTGATTCACAAAAAAAAAACAGAAAAAAAAAACAGCTTATAAGAATAATTTGTTCAGGAACCGGACTGCACTGTTTTCGCTGCCAGGATATATTTGACCGACTAAAAAAAATTGGGAATTGGACTACACTGGCTATGCTATGATTTTAATTTAGTAAAAGTAACCAACTCACAACAACAGTGATTCAATGACTACACTAGCTACAATACATGAATAAATATGAAATCACAAAAAAAAATGTAAATAATAAAGCTTATTAGAGTCCTTTGTTCTGGTACTGGCTACCCTGGTCAGGCTTTATTTTCACACTGTAAATTCATTAGTAGTGTTGGCTGAATAGTAGAGCAGAAAAAAAATCTCAGAGTATTTCAGAGTATTCATGGTGTTCTGTCCACATTGATGGAAGATTGCATGTGTGAGAACCGTTAATGCAACCAAACATCTTCTCACCTCAAGGGTCAGCTCATTCTTCTCTCGGTCTCCAAAGGGATCAGGCTGACTGACCACATCTTGGAGATATTCATCCACAAAATGCATAGTAGGGGCAAACTTTCTCTTCATCTCCTCTCTGGACGTGTCTCTGAACTCATAATCATACCTGTTCACCAAACGTAAATTCAGACAAACTGAACAACACAAAGCAGCTTCATAAATAAAGCCACACCAGTGACAAAGAGCTCTTTCCATCTTACTCATTGACGGAGATCTTGGAAGGTATCTCAGTCCAGAGCCGTGCATAGCGAACGGGCACAACGGCCTCCTGCGGGTCGCGGTCCACATGCATGTGCAGCATTAAACGACAAAACGAGGCACGAAGGTTGTAAGGGAGGTAGTCATCAAACATGCAGCGCAGGATTAGATCTACCGGCAGCTGAATGGAAATCTGATTGATGGCCAGATACTGCCGGTCCAGGCACATTTTAGCGAAAAGATTGAGTTGACACCTGGGAATGGATAGACATTCATATGTAGTTCAATTTAAAATGAACCAAAGGACCTTGCTTAGAAGGTTAATGACAATTATAAAATAAAATAAAATACACTATCTTACAAAGATGTGATTGAACTCTCACCTGTAGTAGGTGATGATGTCAATGTACTTGTCTGTCCTGGCCAGTTGGCGGATGGACATCCCATCAGGCTCTTTGTTGATATCAATCCAGTATAGCCACACCTCTTCATCATCGCCATCCTCCATGATTAAAGATGACTCCAGAGAGGTCTCTGTGTGAGGGATCAGTCTAAGAAAACACAACACAAGTCATATATATCTCAACATAAATGCAAAATGATCTTGTCATTGATTATTAGAGCTTTCATCCCATAATTCTGAGTCATTGTTATACAGCTAATCTCAGCAGGCAGCAGAGAGCAGATCTCACTTGGTCTGAATGAGGATGTCTGCGTTGGTGGGGTTCAGCATGAATTTGCAAATGAGCTCCTGGGTAACAGGAATGGCTGTTTTGTTGGAGACGCAAAGGTCAGACAAATAATCAAGAAACCTGGGGAAAAAGGCAAAATAAAATACACAATTAACTTTGAGACTACCACGAACCAATGTGAAAGCAGCACTTGTATCAAAAGCACGAATCAAATCTGAATGTACGCTACTGTTCAAAAGTATAAGTAACATTTCTTTCTTTAAAAAAATACATTTAAAAATGTATACTTTTATTCAGCAAGAATGCATTAAAGTAAAATACAATCAAGACTTTTAAATTGTCACAAAAGATTTGTTTCAAATACATGCTGTTTCTTTTAAACTTCCTATTTATCACAGAATCCTGAGACAAATGTATCACTGTTTCCCAAAAAATATATTAAGCAGCACAACTATTTTCAATACTGATTAAAAAATTAAAAATAAATAAAAATCAACATATCAGAATGACTTTGAAGGATCATGTGACACTAAAGTCTGAAGTAACAGCTGCTGAAAATACGTCTCTGACCATAACAGTAATCCATTATATTTTTAAATATAAAAACAAAAATGCTATTTTAAATTGCAAACACAACAATTCTAATAGGACAAACTGGTTAGTGCCAAACATTTGAGTTGATGTCTAAACTCTGAGTCAGACCTGGGCTCTCGGTTCCTGCGCAGAAGTTTGACAAAGGTCTCAATCTCACGTGCAGTGATGTGTTTTTCTAACAGCTTGCGGTTGTTGTGCAGGAGAGCAGTGATTGTGTCTTCGGCCAGGATCTCATAGCCGATTTGAGCCTGCATGACTGAAAAATTCTTGGCTATGTACTCCTGTGAGAAAGAGGATACGTGTATTAGTCTAACGGACAACCCTAATAATTAGAACTGGTAATCGAAGATGTTCCTTGCCTGGTTCTTGCGGTAATCTTGTTGGGAATGGCGCAGGATTCTGTAACATAACTGTAGCATGTACTTAAACAAAGCGTTCCGCTGCTCTCCCATATCTTCCAGCTTCGGCATGAACGAGTCTTTAGCATCGGAAAATGGGGCTTTAAGAATTCCAAAGATCTGTAAACATTGAAAATTACAGTCAGAAATCTGCCCCTGAATCTATGACTCTAAAAGAATCAACTTGAGATTACTGTTTGAGCAAACCTGTGCCAAGATGTTCTGCTCCCTCATGAGTTTCTGCCTCTCTCTGTTGGGGTTCGAAATGACCACAGACAACACGTCCTGTCCGTTGTTCGGCACATCGCACACAAAGAAGATCAGATCCTCCAAAAGTTTAATGACAAACCTAAACATAGGAACGTAGGATTATTTTCTGTGTGATCTGAGCTTCATACATCTCTATGCGATTGACAATGGACAAAGCTAGTATTGTTACCACACCTTAACAACTTCAAAGGACTTCAGGGACATATACCTGCGTTCATTTGCTGATGATAAATTGTTGATGTGCAATATTCCCACATATCTCTGTAGGACCTTGTTGGCATCGTTGGCAAAGTCCAAATCTCGGACCTCTGATATGGGGACAGAATTAATGGAAAAAGCCTCCTTGTCCTCCTTCAACTGGCAGGTGCCGATCTATTTGAATAAACAGAGAAATGACATGAGATTTCATTGACAAGAAGTTCTTCTTCACGTAAAAATAGAAGGAAAAAAACCACCTTGAGCATAACGGGTCGATCCTCCTCAACATCAATGGGAATGTTAGTACTGGTCACCCAAGTGTTTGTGCACAAGTTCCTGAGTCTCACATAGGAATTCCTAAAAAACGGAAGGTACATACTTTAAAAGAATCCAACCCATGACCTTCTTAGCAACATACAAATTTTTCAGCTGCAGGAATTACCCAAAAGTACATGTGGCATGGTGTGGACTCCTATCCACCGACAGCAACTAATGGGGACTTGAATAAAAACTAATCTGGACAAATGGTTTCATAAGTATATTTTTTAAATCTAAATGGTTGCCCTAAAAGGCTTTGTGGGCACTTGAATTTATTGAAAGTTTTAAACCCTTTTTCACACCTACATCTCTTAACCTGCCAGTTTTGGTGCTTATATGAATTGCCTCTTTAGGGTGGATTGCTTGCACCATTTCACATAATGGATAAAAGAGATTTTGCTAAACATCTAAATGTAAGTGTTTTCCTTATAATTTCATAGTTTCCATTATTAAAAGTCATTTGGTGTACAGGAACTAACCTGGGAACCAGGCAGTCTGCCCGCTGTAAGGTGGTGGCATCCAGTTCAAAAAGAGAGGCCATGTCATTGCCATGGGGCACTGACGCAAGGGTGTATGGGATCTTGTCAGCCTGCTTCTTCTTTTTAGAGAACGCAGTCTCTGTGTTGGTCTGAGGTTTGCACAGAGAGACAGACAAAGGTCATATTGGTACAAAACAACTCACATATGACAATGTAGCACAATTGAGTCTGGATGTATTGGTTTTAAATATGTGACCCTGGACCACAAAACCAGTCTTAACTGTCAATTTGAAAGCTGAATAAATAAGCGTTCCAGCGATGTATGATTTATTAGGATCAGATCAAATTTGGCCAAGACGGAGTCTGATGTGCAAAAAAATCTAAATACTGAGAACTTTTTTTTTTTTTTTTTTTTTTTTAAGTTGTCCAAATTAATTCTTAGCAATGCATATTACTAAACAAAAATTATGTTTTGATATATTTAGATTAGGAAATTGACAAAATATCTTCATGGAACATGATCTTTACTTAATCCTAATGATTTTTGGCTTAAAAGAAAAATCCATAATTTTCACCCATACAATTTTTTCACATATACTAATTTGAACTTATGGGTTACTGTATGTATTTTGTCTATTCTTTTATTTTATTTTTACATTAAAATATTCATGGTGAGACCTCAAACGAGTGTAATTACTTTTAAATAAACTTTTTATTAAAACCATAGTTTTTCACTTTAATCAACAATAATGCAGTTAAAAAATATGAAAATCTTAAATGTTTTATATTTTATCCAGTTGCCAAGGACACATTTCTCATTTTAATTGACATACTAAAAAAAACTAAAACAGAAATATAAATTAATAAAACAATACACAGCTATACATACACTGACAGAAATGACAAACAACTAAATGACTAAATGGAATTAATAAAACAAAAAGGAAAACATATAAACTAATTTAAATAATACCTATAACAATATCTCAATAATACTAAAATAACAAAAACAGTCTTCACTGAATAATACAATTAAATAAATAAAAAATCTATTTACATTAATGCAGTTCCAATTCAGTCCATTGGTAGTGTGCTACTGTAAAAACATTTTTGCTTGTTTTTAAAAAACTGAAAACTGTTTCGACAACAGAGAACCTGCAGTTTATACAATGGCCACAACTCTAGTAGATCTTGCAAAAAATCCAGAGAAAAACTCAGAGGTCATCTAACAGTGAGGATATTATGCAGGACTGCATCTGTGGTACAGACTGTTTTCACCAGAGCTTTTTGATGGAGGGCTATTTGGAGAGCAGCATTATAAATTCTCCTCTGCTCTGACTCTCTGCAGCTCCTCTGACTCACTCCTCCACTGAAGCAGACAGCACGTCTGCCTGACTCTCACGGGGCACCCCCAGATTCAGACATTATGTAAGGAGCCCCCGCTGCAAGCGTGCATGCGCGTGTGTTTGTCTGCGAGGCTGCTGAAGCAGAATGCTAATACAGTGGAAAGGTGCAGTGAGAGACACAGGCAGAAGAAAAAAAAAAAGTAAAATCTCTGGAGAGGAGGAGGACGGGAGATGTGCGAGCCTGTCTGTTGCAGCGGGAAGGAGAGGAGAGAGAAACGGATTACGTAATAGTGAAGTTGTGCAGGAAATTCGGCTTGGGCCGCAGTGTTATGCTTAGGAGACAGAACGGGTTCTGTTTACTTCAGTAGAGCGAGTCAGACACAAAACTTCAAAAATGTGTTTAATACATTACAGTCTCACATCAATGTTTCATCGGTCAGACAGGTTTAGATAGAGTTGGCAAAACTTCAGTCACAATGGGTGGTGACTGTGGGGGAAAATAATTGTGTGGAATTCTGGTGAATGGGTAAAGGAACTTCTTTGGAACTTCTTTGAAACTCTGTACGCTTAGATTCCAAGCCTAGTTATGACTCATGGGCTGGCATCCAAGTGAGGACTGACTTACCTCGTTTTTGGTGCTGATACGGTCGGGACAATCCTTAAAATCAGGATTCACCTGAAACAGAAGCAGAAGTGTTCATGAAAAGCCTTATGGAATACACAGACACAAAGTGGGGTTTTTTCAGCAATATTATCTCAGACAATAACCCCTCTGTCCGCACTGTGCACAGTGGATGGCTGTGACTGATTCTACATGATTGTGACAATAACATTGAGAAGACTGCCATCTGCAGCCCATCTTCTGTACTCCCAAAAATATATGTAAAATAACGATAAGCCTCTCCAAAAGTACATTATATTGTTTTGAGGTAGATATTTACACTTTTTATTTATTTATAAAAAAAAAAACAAAAAAAAAAAGTATCTTATGCTCACCTATGCTGCATTTATATGATCAGGAAAACAATAAAAATAGCAATATTGTGAAATATTATTACAAATTAAAATAAAAATGTTCTACTTTAATATTAAACAATTAAGTTATTTCATGTGAAATTAAACGTAATAAAATATCATATTTTTATAATTTGATGCATTTTTCAGATTACAATTCTTTGTAACAATATAAAAGTCTTTTCTGTCACTTTTTAACATTGCAATGTTTTTGCTGAATAAAAGTATAATGAAAAAATATATTGACCTTAAAACTTTTGAACAGTAGTGTGTGTCATGTTTAAGCATTAATTCTGTGTCAGATATTTTAAAAAATTCCCTAGCAGAAATTAGGATACAAAAAAATATTGATTACTTTTTACATCTAGTAGAAGTAGAGAGCTTTGATATATGCGGACAGTGTTTTTTTGTTGATGTTTGAATTTTTGTGTCAACTGTTCATGCAGCTGCCTTTTGCCCAGAGACATCACATTAGACCACATTAGACCCTAGTGGTTAAAGAGTTTGACTCGTAACCCTAGGGTTGTGGGTTCGAATATCGGGCCGGCAATACCACGACTTAGGTGTCCTTGAGCAAGGCATTGAATTTACCCTTGTTTTACAAAAGGTTCTTAGTTTCCATTCGTATTAGCTTAAAATATTCCCAGCATTATTCTTCGTAATTGCATTTTAACTAGTAACAATTCAATCGGAGCACTCTACAATTAAATTCTTACTAGTAAGAATTGATTTAGAGAGCTCTTTAATCATAATTGTTACTTGGAAGAACTGAATTAGAGAGCTCTATAATTACATTGTTACTAGTAAAAATGGAATTACGACGAGTAACACTTGGAATATTTCAAGCTAAAACGGCTTGCCATATGTTCACCACTAAAGATTTTTAACCAACTATGATGGTTTCCACTTCAGAGAACCCAGAGAGATGTGAAAATGTCCATACAATTATTTGGAATGTTAAAGTTCAGATAATTTGGTGATGAGAGAGTTTGATCAGAAATGTTAGAGTTGTTGATATCCTGATATTCTTGACAACTCCTTGCCGTCTACAAGAAAACAATAGAGATCTCAGAAAGAGCTGCTAACACATTCTGACATTCTTCTAATATCAGCATTCAGCTAATGTATTAATGATCGCTCGGATGAGTAAATGCAGCTAAATCACTCAAATGGTGCGCTGGTGAGTTTACTGCTCTAGGAAAGGCTTTCCATGTGTGCAGCATGCAAATAGATGAAAACCACAGGAATTGACATAAATAACACCATGTCAAACCATACACTAAACAGTTCTTTAACCATGACTGAACTATGCAAAGCAGGGGGAACAGAAAAACTGGATGAGTTTCGGGTAAGGAATAAACAATGTAGAGATGGAATGTGCACCTCTGCTGCAAGGTAGTTGCCTGTGGCGAGGTGTTTGAAGCGAAACAGGCTGTTCCACTGGCCGGCTCCTCCTTTGCAGGGGTCAGAGTGTACAACCTGAAGCACATGAGACTCCAGATCAATTCTGTACTGTGTGATATTGTTCCAACTTCTGAGAAAGGACATCAGTTTGGGCTACGATTAAGATCACTTAAGATTTTTTATTTCAAATAAAGGCTGGTCTTTTGAACTTTTCATTCATCAAAGAATCTTAAAAAATTAAACAAAGTTTCCACAGAAATATTCAGCAGACACTGGAGTAATGCTTAAATATTAAAATAGAAAACAGTTATTTTAAAATGTAATCATATTTCACAATATTACTGTTTTTTACTACTGTATTTTTGAATTGTAAAACATTACAGCCTTGGTATAGATAAAAGATTTTTCAAAAACATGATAAAACGTCACATTGACCCCAAACTTCTGAACAGTAGTGTGTATCCCATTTGTAAATCACAAAATGTTAGGACACAAAGGTTTGTGAACACAGATCAGATAAAAACAAGAAAAAAACCTTGACATCATCGTACAAAACTATACCTCCACTTCCCATAGAGCTTTTGAACTAGTGGCGGAGGTTGCCGATTGGCGGAGAGTGGCTCGTAAGAAGACATACTGCTTCTTCTTGTACTCATCACAAGTTAGAAACCTTTCTTGTTCGGCATGAAACAACCTCACCACATCCCCCTGAGTGAATCAAAGAGAGACACAGATGATTAGAAAGATATTATAAACCACAATACAAAACGAACCCAAATCAACAGACCACTCCAAACAAATCATATAAGACTCACCCCTTTTAATATGTCATCTCTGTATTCACAGAATTTCATGAAAAGAGTGACCTTCCAACTGGTGTCGCAGTTCAAAGCGTTAACCTGCCAGACGGAAATACACATCTTTCTTTTTATTTTCATTTATTTGTGATTGAAGTCATTCTGAATCAATATTCATTTTTTTACGACTTGATTGATTCACTGATTTTTTTTTCATCATAAATAAAACATTTCTACAGCTTTGTTATAGAAACTTGCATGAATTGTTGACGATTTCTAACAATTATCAACGTTCATGATTTTTCCAAGCATGGAATCACATCCCAAGCATTCACATTTCCAGGTTTTCTACCACAATGGGAACCTGGTAATTAATACAACACATCAGAACCTGACTCCTTAACAGTGCTGCTGAGAACACAGCTGGTGTCTGACCTCTTTGCAGCCACGGTTATCCAGGAGTTCGATGTTGCTGGCGTGGAGAGGCTGCCCTGCGTTTACAGGCATTAGAACCACTTTATCTCCAAGCACCACCTACAAACAAACACACACACACACACACACACACAACACTGCTTCAACACCAGCTGTTTCTGTTGTTTTACCATTTCAACAACAAAAGAAACATCACATCTTGTGACATGCTTAGTTTGGAAACTGGTGTTTTAGACACATTTTCACTTGACCCCATGAAATCTTTAAGCATGCTTTTTCATTCTAGCACATTAAGTAAATGAGTCAACAGTGTTAAAAGTGATTAAAAACAATGTCACTGAATGTCAATACAATCATCCAATTAATTCCATCAATTTAATAGATTAAATAAGGATTCTTAAACATTTGTATGTCAATAAACCTGTTTGGATGCTATTTAACAATTATATTCTGATCTGAAAACTATTTGCATACTAGATATGAAAGTATTTGGATATATTTTAATAATTCAGCCATGAAAGAAAATAAAAAAATAATTAAAGCAACAACATTGTGTGAACATGGTTCTTTAACAGGCTGTTAGGGTTGCAGGTTACATGCATGCTAACAGCATACTGCAAACGTCTCTGTGTACACACACACACACACACACACACACACACACACACTGCATGCTCCAAACTATATATTAGATACCTTCACGATTCAGTAGCTGAGATGAAAACAAGAGGAGAGACCAAAGGAGTTAACACAACAAAATGTTTGTATAATGATTAGAGGTGATTAGCTTTTTAAAAATGGGCAAATGGCCCATTACCAATGATGCAGTAATTTCTTCACTGCATATTTAAAAATAGAAAAACATGATAAAAGTCAGAACCTAAAAACAGTCACTGTTTCTGATGTGTATGTTGTGTAAGTGGAGCAATGCCTACATTGTCTCCTTCACTGCGTAGTTTCCAGAAAGGCTGGATGCAGAACCAGGAGCCCTCATTTCCCAATGGGTCCAGAGACACACGCATGGCGTTCTTCTCCAGCAGAGCAGGAAGACGCTTATTCACTGTCAGGTACTTATTACTCTTAATATGGAGAAGCTGAAAATATAAGGAAAGTGTACTGTAATTTAAAAATACTGCACGAAATACATTATCATTCAAAAGTTTGGGGTCTATTGTTTGTTATCACAAACTCTGTCAAATGCCTCTTTGAGCAGTGCACTGGCAGTCTTGGCAACAGTGTTAAAACAAACATAATGTTCTCAATGTCCAACCAAAAGTGTAAAAAAAAAAAAAAAAAAAAACAAAACATTTGTTGATAAGAAGAGGGAAGCTTGACTGTACCTGTATTACCCGACTATATTTGACAATCTCTCCCAATAATTTCTTATTCTCACTATCGTTCTGTTTTTGCTCCATTTCTGCTGCATGCTGCAAAATTTAGTAGAAAGGAGAGCAAACTATAATTAGCAATCACAAAAGGCCAAGTAGTCGAATTCTATTGCATAATCAGTGAGGTTAAAGAACTAAGATGCATATACACTGTCAGCAGAGTGTGTTATACGGGCACCTGTAATTTCTTGAATAGTTCTCTCTGTGTGCTGTTCCCATGTTTCCCCTGTTTTGCCTTCCAGAACTGTCTCTGTGCAGAGTACCTATTCATAGGACACACCTTGAAGAGACAATCTAAACAACAGAAAGAAAAACAGTTCTATTAGCTGCAGAATTTTAGTTTTCCTCCCTAAGGAACTCAAACAGCGTCCTCTCGTCCACCAGGAACCCATGCTTTGAGCCTTTACTTTCATTTCAGGGTTGTATGTCTCTCTGTGAACCTCCTCTGTCTGAGAGTCAGGATGTGATCCCCATGGGTTGGGACCTCCCCCCGTTCTGGGGACCTCTTGCGTTCGATGGCCTCCTACCAGGGCCAGATTTAAGCATAGGAATTCTAGGCACATGCCTAAGCTTCCTCGTCCAGGTGGGGGTCCAAACACATGAAGAGATATATCATATTTTTGTTATACTATGGGATATCTACAACAGTAAAAGAACCAAAACCCCAGAACACATTGAGCAAATAAATATAACAAACAAGAGGGTAAAAACTAAAAACCTTTTTTATGAACAGAAAACATGCTTTCTTTTTCCTTGTCTCTCTCACAGACGCACACACAGTACAGACACACACTCGCACACGCACGCAGAGACGGGGACAAAAAACTTGTAGTCAGAGAATTTATCAATAAAAGTTTCACATTTCTCAGTAGTGAGGTTCTTGTAGCAATTAAACTCAAAAATTCGCTATACTGTAGGTAGATGCTGCTGCTAAATACTGCTGACAGACATACAGATGCAAGTATTTACATGCACTTAATCTCTCTCTTTTGCTCTCTCTCTCTCTAATATATGCGTTAGCATATGATATTGGCTACTTCCTGATGAACTCACTGGGTGTTTTTGCTTCGAGAAGCCACCCTGGCAGGGTGCTTATGAGGTGAGCTAATTCATATCTTGCCCTGAAGGGCTCCTTAAGATCTAAGCTCCCTGTGACCATTCTGCACATGCTCTCCGCTCCCTCTTTGCAGTCATGATAGGTTTTAAGGCCCACTATGGACCTCACTGTGATGGCACTTCCTTCATTCATTCCTTCTAATCATGTGCATGAATGGCTTTGGGTTGTGTCCTCTTTTCGTGGTTGCTAGCTACCCTTAGTTATAGCGATATTACAAGAGTCCGTCGCGCCCAGAAGCCTCTTCAGCAGACTCCTTTCAAGCCTAGCTGCCTCCTTTCTGCTAACCCTGTTAGACTGCCCTTTCTGGTTGAGTTTGGCAATGCTCCTCTCACTACAGGAAGATTGCCTAGGAGCCTGTTGATCCCAGGTTGAGCATGTAAGTTCCCTGTTCAATTTGAAAATGGATACTCCATTCTCAGGGCTCTCGGTGCCTCAGGCAGAGAGGTTTTGGGCTATACTGTAGCCCCAATGGGAGGATTAGGTGTATATGTATGAAGTTCCCCTAGGTGACAGGCCAGATTCTGGTGATATGGTGAAATACAGATGCCCAGACATATCCCCCTTAAAGAAATAACATTGTTATCTCCCTTTTGTTATCTGTTATCTGAGCCTTGGAGCTCTGCCCTGGGACTGGGCTTCCTTGTCAGCCCTTAACAGGTAAATTGGTTTCAGTGTCATTACTGAATCCAAGCGACTGTATCATTTTATTTTATAGGCTTATATAGGTGTCCTTTTATTTAACTCAAAGACAAGATTGACGAACACAATCTGTCACTTTACTCCAGCAAACCAAATATATGTATGATTTCTTCTTAATGCGAATGTACTGTGCACAAACAAAATAGTTTAGAGAAGACAGATTCAAATACACTTCCTCAAATGTCCCTTTTGGCAAAGTGACAACTGAGTAAATCCAACAGTCAAAGCTTATTTGCTAACCTTCAGGGACTCATTAAAATGTCTACAACAGTGTAAAAGTTTGATTATTAAAGATTTAAGAACATTTTATACAGAGTAAGATCTCTTACTGAAATGTGTTTATTATTGTATTTTACCATTAATTTCATTTTCTGGTTAACTATTACTTCTGGTTAACTAGTGCAGTACATAAAAAGCGCAAGTTATCACATGGACTTTTGTGTTCAAGACCACAGGAAGCTTGTATTGACTTGTAGTGAACATCCCTTTGGAGCTAGCGTTTCAACAAAGCCCTTCAGCACAACAGGAAAATAAAAGTTTACAGTTATAGCTATTTCTGATTCTTTTTGAGGAACAACACTGTTTTCCACCTCTGCTTACAATTTTAGTCATTAGGCAACAGCCAGGCACCCTACTGAGATCTCACTATAAAGCTGAAGACATGGGGCGCAGCTGACAGCCTGCGTGCGCAGCCTTGGCAAGAGCAAAGATTCAGCATGTAGGCTGTTACTGCTCAAGGCCCGAATAATTAATCAGTGGCTGAGCAGGTGTGAAGAAACACAACGGCAGAAAGTTATAGCTACAGATTTCTTTTGCCCGGTGTTGGGATTTCTTTTGCCTGCCACTTTTTATTGCTACTACAATGCTAGGGAGTAACTAAGCAAAAGCAACAACGCTAACTTAATTAGATTTTTCTTTAGCATGTAGCTTACGTTTTTCAAAACAGCATAACAAGCTACTTGTTCCACCAACTAGTGTAGTAACTTGTAGCACAACTATATAGCTTGACTGTAGTTTAACTACTTTAAATTATGAGTAAGATTTACCTTCATAAGCTAATTCCAAATTAGATCCCAACACTGTTATATCGATAACAACTATCCACTGGCCAATAATGGTGCTAATATGTTAGCATTGGCTCATTTAGTGTGATCAATCTAGTCAGACCGACTCACCTCTGAATTTTTTTGGAGGTTCTTTAAGATCCCCAGCCTTAGGTTGCACCACACATCGGTCATCCACCAACCTGAAGAGGCAAAATATGATAACTTATGTAAAATTATACATTGAAGGATGAGAAACAGAAAATTTAACATTTTTTAAAGACAATTTTCTTTCAATTAGACTTTGTTCAGACAAGCCGCAAGCATAAGCAGATTAATCAGCACAGCTAGTCGATACCCGGAACTATTGGCTATAGGTAAAACTCCATGCGGATACATTTTTCTAGGTTGTGTCCAATTCTGGAGCAGCAATGTTCCGCCAGTACGAAACCAAGTGCGGTCTTTAGATGCAGAAATCACTGACACTTTGTGCTGGATGGAAAGAGTGTTATATGATAACAAAACCAAACAAAACAAATTTTCTTCTTCTTCTGAGACATATATTTTCAATCCGAGTATGAGCAATAAACGCAAACTATGCAGCATATAGTAAAAATAATTGCACAAATTGTCTTCAACAATACAGTGTAAAAACAGTGCAAGTGATTAACAAACCACACACAAAATGGGTGAGAAATATTCAGAGTGCAACAGAAATAAATAGTGCATTCTATCTTTATGAAAAATATAATTATATAATTATTTAAACATAATATAAGTAATATAAATGATAGATTCGCTGACTGCAATCTGTGTCAGAATCCATTTTACCGGAACTTCGCCTAGCGACCCAATACATAAATACCAGTGCTTTATCAGTGTTTCATCCTACTTATTGGTTGAATATGGGACAATTTGAACCAATCTGGGCTTGGGGGTGGACTTCGCATCAACAATCATTTCTGTTTGGCTCAGAGGACGAAAGAATCAATGTTGTCAAAATGCAATGACATAAATCACATGCACTACGGCGCCTCTGAATAACCAAATGTGGAGAGTCTCTGCTTTACATCACATTTTAAAGCATTCAGATTGGATTAGCGGTTCAAAAATTATTAAACATAAAAAAAAAAAAACAGTTATTTTTTTAGCCACGGGCGGCTGTCTTTGAGGGTTAAACAGAGTTTCCTCTCATGAAGGATTGAAAATGCTTGTAATCCTAAATCAACAAACTATTCAACTCTTTGAAAGCAGAGCATATTTGTAGATTAATATTTTATTACTTGCTTACTCAACCTCAGTGAATGGGTGCCGTCAATATAAAAGTCCAAACAGCTGATAAAAACATTATAATAATCCACACCAGTCCATCCCTTAACGTCTTTTAAAGTGAAAAGCTGCATGTTTATAACAAAAAAGATGTTTTAACTTTAAACCACTGCTTCTGTCCAAAATATGCATCCATAATCCACAAATAATGCTTCCTCCAGTGAAAAAGTCCATCCCCCGTTGTTCTCTCACATCAAAATCCACCAACATATTTGCTTAGAACAGTTTTCGCTTGTAAGCTTCACAAAATGTCAACCAATGGACTGGAGTGATGAAATTAATGAACTCTCATTCTGACGGCACCCATTCATTGCAGAGGATCCATTGGTGAGCAAGTTATATAAAGCAAAATTTCTCCAGAATCTTTACAACAACTGTACATTTTGGTTTATTTCAGAGTTATTTCTTTAATGTTAACAAACAATAAGAGATTGTATCGCCAATTTAACCAAAGTGGCTCTCCTTAAACATGAAGAGGTTTTTGATGTTTTTTTTTTGTTGAGGTTTTTGAAGTTAAAAGATAAAAGTTAAGAAGATAAAAGAGGAAGCCACAGTGCTCTTTTCGTCTTGATAAACACACCAAAATCCAGGCTTTCCCCACTGTCAAACTAAAAATAGGCAACTACTTAGCAAGGGCAGTTCATGGTTCTCTTAATGATAGCACTTGTTTCAACTTGTGAACACAACTGTCTGTCTGGAAATAAATACTTCAGCAATAAAATGTAGAAGTTCAGAGCACTGCACTGAACTGTCTGGAGGAATGTGGGTGTGCACAGATATCCCTTTCATACCGCGTTGACAGTAAAATGAAGTTCTTCACATTACATTTTTTGGTTTAACTGAATTTATGAATAATGCTTCCGTGATCTAAATCAAACAACCTCAAAACTTGTAGTACAACATCAAGCTAATCTTCCTTCCTTACAATTGTAGAAGAAACAAAAAAGGAATGAATGAGTGAGTTCACACTATATTCTGGACATTACCACATTAAAAGGAAGTGCCACACAGGTTATGACAGAAAGGCCGTTATCTGAGCAGCAATATTAATATTCTCTGGATTACCCAAGAATTACTTTACTCTTGTTACCCAAGAGCAGGGCAGCAGCAGTGTTTCCTTTGTACCCCTTTGTCCCTAAAATAACCTTGTCAACAACAACAACAACAACAACAAAACAATCTATTTCATTAAAAAAAAATATTATATGTGGCAGTCCAGCATATTGGTCAATTATGTATGGTTGCATAAGACCATAAAGTGTGTGGTAAGCAGTTCGATTTCATTTTTGCAGATTTATAGTTTATGCAATTTATTGTGTGGTTTATTGCATTTATGCATTGATGCAATTCAACTAACAACTATTATGACTATGTTTTGAGACATTGGACAGGATAAATAGTTTCAAAGCACAGAATAAATAGCACTGAACATTATGCAATAGTATTACGAAAAAAAAGACGTGTGAGTGAGGCAGTTAAAGAGTGCTGCTTCCTGAAAACAATTTCTGTCGTGTGTCTGGCTGTTATGATCTATTGACATCCATAATTTGTTAAAATCACAAATACTGATTTTAGGTTTAACAAAGCAATATTTTCAAGTACCTTTAAAGGTGAGCATACACTTGGGGATTTTTTTAGGACAGTCTATTCTGAGAAAGGAACAACTTTGTCTGAAACGGAAAGAAATTAAGTTCTATTGAAGACCTGAAGTTGCAAAGACCTGATTTTCAGGTCTATAAAGTTGCTATCTGATGTGCATTTTCCACAGAAAAAAATGTCATCTATTATAATCTTTCTGACAGTCTTCGGTTTCATTGAAATGCGAATTATGAAAGCCCTCAGAGCGAAGTACAGGAATTCATGTAATTGATCTAAATTTAGATGCTTTAAAGTCTGCCTATCCTCACATGAATCAGGCGTGTCTGCATGAACAAATGTTCACTTAATATTCAAATGATGTAAAAACTTAAAACAAGAAAAAAAAACAACAACCACAGAGCTACCAAACCACCACAAAAACAAGACACTCTACTGAACGATTACTAAGCTAAGTAAGGATTGCAAATGGATATTTTCCGAGACTAATAGTTTATTGCTTAAATTGGTTATGCCAGTACACTTCTTCATCTTCCTGTGTATATGCACAGATGTATTAAACAAAGACATTAAGTACATTAATAAGATGTGTTTTGGAAGGTGAAGTAGAAAACAGGAAAGGTGCCAACAGGGCTATAGTATTACATGCTCATAAATGAGTAACAGAGTGCTTCTAGTTCTCTTTAAACTCTTTGACAGCCAGCAATCTTCAAAGACACAACGGAGTACACTACACAAGTTAAAATGCAAGCCTGTTTGAGCAGTGTTCAAACATATCAATTATAGCTCCATTACTTGATGACATGAAGTGAAGGAGTTAGACCTTGTCCAAACAGAATAATACGTTCCTAGCTTGCTGCAAGTTAAGCATGTTAGAACAAATCCTATTCTTGCACTCAGATGATTTGTTTTTCATATGTATGAAATTGGGAGTAAGCTACTACATTTGCTTTCACAGCCATGCATGAACTGATTATATAGAATGAACTGTGTGACCAGACATTTTATAGTCCTTTTAACCAAACTACTCTCAAATTATAGTCATAAATGTTCATTATGTAGAATTTCAACCAATCAAATCTCTTATCAGTCTTTCTTCTCTAGGGTCCTGCAATATAACGATATTGGTCTCTAAAAAAAAAGACAACACCATTCAACTTCTATTATATCTCTATACAAACACATGACAGCCTCTGGGAAATAATCCAACACCTTGTTTAGGATCAGAAGAGAAGCTCTGGCCATGTTTAGAGTGCAAGCATACTACTAAATAATGCACAGTATTAATTGCATACTGCCTGCTAAGTTTGAAAAATATTAAGAAATACAGTAGGCAATGTGCGATCATAAAAACTTTAGCTCCCTTCATTTGTGAAACATGTCTTTTGGCATTTTGAAAATGATAATCAAATAATGATCCACTTCATTCATTAACTAGAAATAGAAAGTTAAGTCAAGCACAAATGCATCATGGGAAGTCCATAGGGTGCAACAGAGCTATGAGGTGAATTGCAACATGACAAACTTTGATTTGAAGTAAAAATGTATTTGGAAATCAGAAAAAATTTGGCTGTGTATTTAAACAGCTTTAATGAGGGAAAGATCTACAATCCAATGAAGCACTGTGAAAAATAACAAATATATGACTTAATTATTTAGTTAATTTATATAATTGTTAGTCATTTAAATATGTTGGTTATATAGAGGGAAACTATTTTTATTTATTTATTGCAAAACATGCATATTATGCATACAAGTTATTTAGGTAGCTTGAGAGCATAAGGAACATCATTTAAAGAGCTGCTTGTGAGTGGACGGTGGCTAAAGTGCTTTTTTGGTGGAGATTTCTCTGCAGAATCATTGATAATTAATTTTTTTCACCATGAATTCTGCAGCTGAAAATTGTTTACAATATAAGTGGAAATAATGCAGGCTGGTGGCTTCAACAAAAGCACATACAGTACCATTAAATTAATAACACTGTAGCTCGCATTAGTCCTGTCTTTAAAGGGATAGTTTTAATTCTGTCATCATTTACTCACCCTCAAGTTGTTCCAAACCTGTATGAGTTTCTTCTTTCTCCTGTTTGGTTACCAACATTCTTCAAAATATCTTATTTTGTGCTCAACAGAAGAAAAACACTCAGGTTTGAAAGAACATGAGGGTGATTAAAATATGACAGAATTTTCATTTTTGAAAACTTTTTTTTGTGTGTGTGTGTCAACTACAGCATTGGCACACTTAGTAAATATGAGCAGGTGAAAGGTGGCTGTGAAAATAAATCTGCATCATGTATCCTTTTGAGCTTTCATTTAAAAAAAAAAAAAAAAAAAAAAAAAACTCTCCTCCTCAGCATGCATTATGACAATATAGACACATGTCAGATTTTTTACATACAGTTGATGTCTTAATTATTGCCCTTCAGGTTGAAACGGGGGTTTTCAATGCTTTAGCTATTTCCTTACACCCACAAATTATTTTGTGACGCTCAACAATCTTGTTCTGCACATCAGAACTACATTCTTTGGTTTAACTACTTGTGATGGATGTTCAAGGGAATTTGGCCTTTGTGTTTCTCATATTTATAATTCTGTGGAACAGGAAGTCATGGCTGAATAATTTCATGCTCATAGTCACCCTGGTGGGCTAAAAAATATATCCTATACTCAGTATAGACTGACTGTTTAAATATGGAAAAACATAACTGGACAAACACACTGCAAAAGTAAAAAAAACAAAACACAAAAACTGGAAACTAAACTAGCTTGCATCATGCTTCTAAAGAAAACCTCAGCGTTTAAATTTGAATCCTAGTAATAAAGTGAAAAACCACACATTAAGTTTTACAAACGCTTAAAACTCCAAAACATGTCATCAATTATGAAAAGTGACAGAGAAATGCAATCCCTCTGATTCAATACAGCAAAACTCTTTGAGGCCATACTTAAAAATATTCTTGTTTGCCGTAACCTGACCGACCCTGTCAATTTAAATTATTTTTATTTTTTTTAATTTTCAAACAACTAAAACAAAAGCAATAAAATAATATTAATTATATTTTAGTAAGTATTGTAAATATATAAATTACCTAGGCCTACATACAAATGAAGAATACGTTTGCACGGATGTCACACAATGGCCTGTGCATTCGATTCATCTCATATAGTGATGGGAAGTTCGATTCTTTTCCACGAACTGGTTCTTTCGGACGGTTAGATTCAATAAAACCGGTTGAAAAAAAACGGTTCACCAGTTCTTTTACGCTCAACGTAATGACGTCATTGGCGATGACGTAATTGTGTCAAGTCTATCAAACATTAAAATATAAAAAACAGTAATAATAACTTAAGTCAGTTAAAAACCTCATAAACATGAAAAGTTTACAGTTAACTTTTACAACAACGCACCCAAATACAGTAACAGCAATAATGTGCATACGAGGATTTAAGTCTTGAAAATGTAAAGTAAATAAATTAGGTGTCATCAGCTCAGAAACCATGATCCACTTACTATACATAATCCATTGCGATGTATTTGTTATTAAATGAACTTACATTTCCCCAGATTGCCCTTCATTCAAGCCTCGGTTTACCCGCGCTCATAACATTAGCACAGAATCAGTTCAGAATCAATCACCAAAAGAACCAGTTCGGTTCAGACACGCTGTTTGTCAGTCTGCTTCACACTGAATCACGCATGCGCAGTATCATCAGCCCCTCGGTTCTCAAATCGGACGCGTCCGAAAGAAACGTTTTTCGGTTCAGTGTACTGAAGATCCGAAAATCAATGCAACCGGTTCTTGATTCGAGAACGAGAACCGCTCTAACCGGCACGTGCTGCAGTTCAGTATCTTCAGCTGCTCTCCTCGTGTTCATGTTCTGTTCACTACAACTCAATTTCTGTATGTGTCATTATTAACTATAAATACGGTACAGATATTTCATAAATCATCCCTTATTCCTATTAGACACAGTTTTAGAGTCTTAATTATTGTCCAACTTCCCCGAAAACCCCTTTGGCCTATAAATAACTAGGGGTGCGCCGATGACAACTGGCCGATCGCTATGCGCATCTCGTCAGTAAAGCCGGTTCAATAAACAGCAATAAATTCCACCAGGTGCGTGATTTTACATAGAGTAGCTGTTACTACACAGAGCCATTGTTAACTGAGAAGCTGCGCAAATCCACTTCATTTTCAGCGTTTATTTGCACATCTTTTCAGTTAACGACTGCTCTGTGAAGTAACAGCTGCAGTATCATCGGGTTGAATATATATATAAATATTATATGACCTACCTAGCCAACCCTTTTTTTTTTTACTGTTACTGCAAACCATAATATTTTTAAGGATGGCCTGAAGCTAAAAGATTTAAACATTAAGTTGCACATATTGTGAGCGTAGCTTTCTGAATTCCACAGAGCAGAATGCTACGGTGCACTGGAGCATTTGTTCTGCACCTTATTTGTTTGAGGAGTCATTGCACAACAATGCAAAAGTGATTCAACACAACCTAAAGTGGAGCTGGGCGTTTCACCTCCATGTGGTAATATTCAGAATCTTTCATAAGACTCTCAAGCAGATGTGTTCCTACATGACCACATGAAAATCAAATGAAAGCCGCATCTGTTACATGGTGCAATCTCAGAAACTATCAAATGAAATTTGATTTAGCTTTAAAGGAATAGTTCCCCAAAAAATGAAAATGTGATGAAAATGTATTCACCCAGAGATCATCAAATAGGTACAGTACATGAGTTTGTTTCTTCATCAGAACAAATCTGGAAAAATGTTGCATTACATGTCTTTTTCGCCAATAGATCACTTCAAAAGGAGAGTTCAAACAGGAGAGTTTCTTACAAACATGCAGCTTTTCACTTCACAAGACCCTGATTGACTGACTGATAGCATGGTTTACTTGTGGATTATTGTGAACAATTCCTTTATTAATTAAAGGTGCACTCAGTAAATGTCTTGTGTGCTATACTTTGTAAACAGAACTGACTGCAAAAGCTCTATAAAGTGAACATATTCTTCTTCTTGTGATTAATTTGTAGTTAATCAACAATTTACATGACTCAACAGGTCACATGGTATAAAAATGGTTTAATCTATGACGTGGTGACCAGTTCCGTTGTATAAAAAAATCATCTTCTTTTTTTTTTTTGGAATACTCATTTATATTTATTTAATTTGACGTAAATAAAGGCAATGATATTTCTTCATTTTTCTTAATTAGCAAACATTACTGCACGTAGCTTTAAACGGAGCCTATACATTACTGTATTATGTTTACGGTGTAACTAAAGAAAACTTTGCATTCCCGTTCAATGATTTGCATGCTTCTGAAGCAATGCTGTAACACTGCAACTCTGGTCTCCAGTTTGTGCTCAAATCACTTCCTACTTTCACTAAACAAACTTCATCTGACATGAGGAGCATAAAAAAGTTGATGAAAATGTATTGCATGTTTAATGTGTACCTGAATGAAATGTCCTAATGCCATGTTCACTTACGTTTAATACCAATATAATTAGGATATTATTTACGTCTAATACAAATATAATGGCCAACATAACAACTTACCCTAAAGTGCTGATAAATCCGTTGACAGTTCCCTCTGCATACAGAGACACGATATCCCCAATGTGAAGGAAACAAAACCTGTGTTCCGACATGTCTGCAAATGTTTTAATAGTTTTTCTGATACTTTAAAGTGTAAACCCTCAGATCTAGCGCAATGTGTCCAGTCGACTCAGTGTCTCAAGCCACTTGTTTCTTCGCTTTGACAGTAACACATTTTAATTCAGCCGCCCGGAGAAGAGATGTGTGAGCCCGTGACTTCTGAGATGGGATTCCTCTAACTGTCGCGTTTCTTCATGTTTTCAACTTCTTCCTGTGAGACAAACGAGGCTTTTCTCACCAATATGCCACTCGAGTGGGAGGAGACTCGCTCTCTGTCCCGTGAAATCAAGGAAGTGCTGCTGTCTGTCTTTAAAGCTGTGGTATGCAACTCAAAAAGTGGGATCCAGCTTGTTTGTTTGCACCTTTGCGGAGTCGCGCACAATTATTCCGGAAGTTTGTCGTCAAAATTTTTTTTTTAACGAACGAGTTTAAACAATGTTTTTTTTTTTTTTTTGTATGATGTAAACCCCTTATTAGATAATTTCATATTATTATTTAATATAATATCTGCACTTAAGTGAAGTGTCCTCCAGCTATTTGTTTAGCTTCCATTTTTAATGATACATCTCCAGTTATACATTTATAAATAAATACATAAAATATTACTTTAGAAACCATTCTGTTTTCGCCATTATATAAATTGCTTGAATTTTAAATATTTAATAAAGCAGATAAAATAGCTTCAACATGGTCATAAACGTTTGTGATTTATTGAATGTATACATACCCTATATTTAACAAATGTACCCCCTGTGTTTGTTTGCCTGGTTGACGTTAATTAATTTATTTAAAAAATAAAAAAAATAAAAAAATAAACGACAAAATTCCTATTTAGTTTGTGGTAGAAATAATCCTCCTGAATTGTTGAAAACTGCATAATGTTCATAGGTGCTTTCAGTGTCTGGGTGCTTAATGTCATAAAGTATTGTTAAATGCAGATTAACCCATTTAATCCCATTTGTGAACACAAATTATGTTGGAGATTTAAGGGTCTAAAAATAGTTGTTGTGTATACACATCGACTAATGATGAAAGTGATGATGCAGTTGTTTTCTGGAATTTATGTGAACATTATTTTATCATTCCCCCTTTCACCACATCTGATCTGAAAAAAAAAAATTGTTACACAGTTGCTCACACTTATCTTGAGAAATTATAGGATTAAAGGGTTTAAAATGGGTATACTCTACATGGCTAGTTATGCAATAATTGAATTAAACTTAGTGGGTGGCTTTTTTAAAAATATCTTACTTTTCAAAAGCTCCAGAGCCATGGATTTTGGGATCGGACATATTTTTGTGGGAATGACTCCAGTCAAACTAGCATCTTCTTCGTAATCAGTCTTCTGTTGTTGGATACGTTTTTTGAAAAGTAAAAGTTCCTTATCTGATAAAGCAAAAGAATGTTGCTAGCATTTTTCTGTATATTTTAAATGAGATAGCTCTGCAGCCTTTATAAAAAAATACTTACAGTATACAGGTCATATAACTTGTATCTTTGAATAATCTATAGACCACCTTTGCATAATCACAGAAATAACTGTTTGCTTATCAGACATGAGCAGGACATAAGTCTTTATTTGTAACTTTTTGTGTGCCTAAGAATAATGACGAAAATTACTGTTTAATGATATTTAAAATAATATTACTGATTAATGGATTAATTTCCTAATTGAACTGTGGTCTAATCATGGCCTAATCCTGGTCCTGAAACCAGGTCTTGATTTCATTACCTAAGGTTTGGTTAAACTCGCCTGCACTGCCATCTAGTGTCAATAGGGTGAAATAATCAAAATAAAGTCACATGGACACAGATGATTTTATTTCTCGATTATTAGGCTACTGCATTTTGTTTTAATAATAATAAATTTACTTAAATTACAAAGAAAATATGTTTTTACCATTTTCCTTGTGGAATTTGTTCAATAGTGACTTCGATAAGATAAACCATGGATAAATCTAATGATAGAAATTCTTGAATGCAGCTCTCTTATGATGAATGTTTCATCATCCAAAGGAATTAACTGAATTAAATAAGTGGTTAATTAATTTACTTATTAGATAATAGTTAAAAGGTTTTTCAAAACATAAACCATCATATATACGAGGATATTTCTTTTGAATATAGATTTTACAATATCACTCATCGTAATTAATCACTGACTCTTACAAATATCTTACTATAACCAACTAAACTAATTATTACTGACTGATCCTATAAATAAATAATGTAAGAAATGGCAGAATAGCTACCTGTCTGATTAACCCTATCACATTGTCACAGAAAGGAAAGCTAAGATGCTTGACATTTGCTCAGAGTTTCCGTGAGGTCACAGCTCACGTGAGAAAGACTGCGACATTTAACCTGCCTGCTAGCTGTCATTTACTTTCTTACCTATACCTCGAAAGAAACATGAGGTTATTACGCAGTTGGTGACTACACTGCTGCTCGGTGCACGCCGCACACACGCACACGCACTTAAAGCAACACAATAGAGCTATGCTCCACCTCCATTGACCTTAGGCGACAAGCAGCAGAACTCCCTCACAATAAATACCAGCTGAGCTCCACAATCCGTGCTCCAGTACATTTTCCATACGCTCATTTTACTTTAAACGGAGCTGGATTCTCTTGTAAAGTGTCATATTTTGCGGATAAATCGCCTGTGTGGAACTCTAGCAGAGACACTGTAGCCTACATTCGGTCCAGTTCTTTTCCCTCCATCAGCCCGAGTCTCAGTCTCACCCGGGAACGACTAAGAGGTAAGTGGCACAGACTAGAACAGAATCGCGATTTACATTCGGATTTAACTGGCTTGTCTACAAACATACATCTGCAACTCGTCCGAATCGATAAACGTTTGTGAACGCGTGATTTTGCATAATATAAACTAAGAAGTAAGCTGAGGTATTTTACAGTATGTTTAACAACAGCAGCAGTAGCAGGTGCCCTTGTTTCCCACGCTGCACTGTTTACAAAGTTTCTTTATCAAATGCACAACGATAAAGCATGCTGTGATTAAATGTAATTTTAAAATGTGCCTTTTGTGTTTCCCATGAAAATGATAATGGAAAAACATGTTTTTTTTATCATTAAAGTCACATTTCTGTAGTTTTATGTATGAGGATGTGTCTTGTCTTATTAAAAAAATAAAGTTTTTATTATTAGATTTAGCACTCTAGAACTCATCTAAATGATAAACTTTACCAAAATATGTGAAGAAAAATGAGTGTAAATTTGATATTCCTAAAAGTATTACTGCAAACTTCTCTTTTTCTCTAATCACTTTTGGTAACACTTTACAATAAGGTTCATTAAACATGAACTAAGCATGAACAATACTTCTACAGCATTTAATAATCTTATTTAATGTTAATTTCAGCATTTACTAATGCATTATTAAAATCACTATTCGAAATGCTTTTTAACATTAGTTAATGCACTATTCTTAATAGTATTCTAGTATAGTATTATAATATTCTAATCTTTCATTAACTAACATTAACAAAGATTAATAAATAATGTAAAAAAATGTGTTGTTCATTATTTTTTCATGTTAATTAATACATTAACTAATGGGACCTTATTGTAAAGTGTTAACGGTTGATCTTATATAGTCAATTCGTAAATCATGATTTCGTATCATAAAAGGTTAATTACCAAAAACTAGATTTTTGTAGAAATATCAGCATTAAATTCCCTTTCTAATAATCATCATGTAAATTTATGACCTTCAGTTCAATTAAATTAAATTCAAGTTTATTTGTATAGCGCTTTTTGCAATACAAATCATTACAAAGCAACTTTACAGAAAATTACGTTTTATACAGTATTTAGTTTTGACCTTGACCTTCAGCACAAGGCTTATAATGACTAAATTAACTGTAAAACTATTAACAATACCTTGTTTAATGTAGCTGATGGCACAAGCAGTTTAGTAAAATAAACGTGTTCTTTTCTGATGTAATGTGCATAAATTAAATATGCTTTTCAAAATCACATTTTTAAATGGAAAAGGCACTTATTTAATGTAATGACCCAGCTTTTGCAGGCTCCACAGAAGAAAACCAGACCAAATCAAATATAAAGGCTAGTAGTTAAAACAGTAACATGAACACACATGTATAAACATACAAGTATATATGATATAAAATGCATAAGTATATTCAATATAATGTGTGCAAACGGACTACAATGTAGATTCAGTAATATAACTTTAAGCTTGCTGAATGATAAACGACAAAATTCCTATTTAGAATGTGGTAGAAATAATCCTCCTGAATTGTTGAAAATTGCATAACGTTCATAGGTGCTTTCAATGTCTGGGTGATTAATGTCACAAAGTATTGTTGAATGCAGATTAACCCATTTTATCCCATTTGTGAACACAATTTATGTTGGAGATTTAAGGGTCTAAAAATAGTTGTTGTGTATACACATCGACTAATGATGAAAGTGGAGGTTTTCTGGAATTTATGTGAACATTATTTTATCATTCCCCCTTTCACTACATATGATCTGAAAAAAAAATTGTTACACAGTTGCTCACACTTATCTTGGGAAATTATAGGATTAAAGGGCTCTACATGGCTAGTTATGCAAGAGTTGAAATAAACTTAGTGGGTGGCTTTTCTAATAATATCTTACTTTTCAGAAGCTCCAGAGCCATGGATTTTGGGATCGGACACATTTTTGTGGGAATGACTCCAGTCAAACTTGAATCTTCTTCGTAATCAGTCTTCTGTTGTTGGATAAAATGCCAGATTACTCAAGATGACAGAGTTGAATTATGCGTTTATAAACGAAAACGGGCAAGGAAGTGGATAAAACTTTGGACTGGAATTACATAAACTGGCATGAAATGAAAACAGTCAAAGGGACGGATGCACAGACCCAAACCCAAACCCAATGTGTACAAAGTGAGGACAAAGATACACAAACGACTAGTCCTTTCATAATGCGAATAAATTTAGAAAGGACGCCCTCCAGACTGAGGTATGGTTCCCTTACGGAGTCTGACAGCATGCCTCAACACTTATTTCAGTTTAATAGACAAGCCCCAGCCCGCATCTCCACGTCCCCCACTCTGAGGAGGATGAGGAGCACGAGAATCTCCTACCGAGATCCAAGCAAGCCAGATGGTCCTTTAGGAGAGGAGTCTCCCACTCCCACGAGTCCCGTTTCTCCATTATTTCGGCAGAAATCACCACTGGCGGCTCAGTTGGATGGAGAGAGCGCGAACTTTGAATCAGTGATTCATGGGAGAGTTAGATCACACAGATCAAAGACTATTGACAATGGCGTCATTTGCAAAAGCAAAGAGTCTTGTGGTTCAAAAGAGCCTCATTCTGATGATAATGAGAGCACCACCGATGACAATGACCAGGTATAAAATGAGTTCTTTAAAATATATATTTTTTTATAGGTTTACATAGGCTTTGCATTTCTAACCCTAAATATACAGGTGCATCTCAATAAATTAAAATTATGGAAAAGTTCATTTATTTCAGTAAATTAACTCAAATTGTGAAACTTGTGCACACAGACTGAAGTAGTTTAAGTCTTTGGTTCTTTTAATTGTGATGATTTTGGCTCACATTTAACAAAAACCCACCGAATCTCAACAAATTAGAATATGGTGACATGCTAATCAACTCAAAACACCTGCAAAGGTTTCCTGAGCCTTCAAAATGGTCCCTCAGTTTGGTTCTCTAGGCTACACAATCATGGGGAAGACTGTTGATCTGACAGTTGTACAGAAGACAATCATTGACACCCTTCACAAGGAGGGCTTCACAAGCCACAAACATTAATTGCCAAATAAGCTGGCTGTTCACAGAGTGCTGTATCCAAGCATGTTAACAGAAAGTTGAGTGTGGAAGAAAAAGATGTACAACCAACTGAGATAACCGCAGCCTTATGAGGATTGTTAAGCAAAATCAATTCAAGAATTTGAGTGAACTTTGACACAAGGAACACAAGGAATGGACTGAGGCTGGTGTCAAGGCATCGAGAGCCACCACACAACTGGCTACAGTTGTCATATTCCTCTTGTTAAACCACTCCTGAACCACAGACTTCAGAGGCGTCTTACCTGGGGTAAGGAGAAGAAGAACTGGACTGTTGCCCAGTGGTCCAAAGTCCTCTTTTCAGATGAGAGCAAGTTTTGTATTTCATTTGCAAACCAAGGTCCTAGAGTCTGGAGGAAGGGTGGAGATGTCATCTGCTGGTGTTGGTCCATTTTTTTTTTTTGGAAAACCAAAGTCACTGCACCCGTTTATCAATAAATTTTGGAGCACTTCATGCTTCCTTCTGCTGACCGGCTTTTTGACGATGCTGATTCATTTTCCAGCAGGATTTGGCACCTGCCCACACTGCCAAAAGCACCTAAAGTTAAGTGACCATGGTGTTGGTGTGCTTGACTGGCCAGCAAACTCACCAGACCTGAACCCAATAGAGAATCTATGGGGTATTATCAAGAGGAAAATGAGAAACAAGAGACCAAACGATGCAGATGAGCTGAAGGCCACTGTCAAAGAAATCTGGGCTTCCATACCACCTCAGTAGTGCCATAAACTGATCACCTCCATGCAACGCCGAACTGAGGCAGTAATTAAAGTAAAAAGAGTACGAAGTATTGAGTAAAGAAAATGAATATACTTTCCAGAAGGCCAACAATTCACTAACACATTTTTTTTATTGGTCTAAAGAAGTATTCTAATTTGTTGAGAGAGTGAATTGGTGGGTTTTTGTTAAAAGTGAGCCAAAATCATCACAATTAAAAGAACCAAAGACTTAAACTACTTCAGTCTGTGTGCATTGAATTGATTTAATACACAAGTTTCACAATTTGAGTTGAACTACTGAAATAAACTTTTCCACGACATTCATATTTATTGAGATGCACCTGTATATGAACAGTAATAATGACAAAACAATTCTTTACACATCACTCCGGAATACTTGATTCTGATTGGTCCGTTGCGCTGTGGCGATTATTATTTTGTAATATTTAATGCTGTCCATGGAAAATGCAGCAGGCACCATCATCTGTATTATATTATTATCTTTTTTTTTATTTTTGCAGAATAATTGATCAAATTACTTGAATTCTAATTAATTACAACATAATATATGTCTAATTTTCAAACTTTTAGATATGTTTTTATCTAATTATATTATATTTTACTTTGTTTAAGAATAAAATGTATTTCAGTTAACAAAAAAAAGAAGAACCCTGGTTCTGCTGGTTGTATATTAGCCTTTTCTAAGTTGATAACAATCAGTTTCCTCTGTTATAATATGTGATGATACAGTACAATCTTTTTTTCGTGTGGCCTGTAAATCAGATGGCAAGAGTCTTTCCACCCTTATCAAAGAAGCCTGTCTTGTTCTTCTTCGACCTCCTGAAATAGTAGTTCACAATAAGAGCTTTTGACAGCAATTGAATCAGTAGCTTCTTGCACTGACAGCTTCAAGCAAACCCTCTGGTGAGACTCCATTCGCCACTGTCAGCAATCACCAAATAATTGTAGGGTCAGTGCAGGATCAAAAGTAACCCCATTTACTCCTTTCACACATTCGTCCAAGCCAAGTGTGAGATATCAGTATGTGTTCTTTCCTCATCAAATACCTTACTCACATTTTGGTGTATCTTCTTTTGATTACAGGTCAAGGACCCCTGTCATAAAAGGTATGCAAGCTGTCTTTATCTAATGTTTTGCATAAACCATCCCTACCATGTCCCTAAGTCATGTTTGCATGTGAACCGTAATTCAGCCCTACAGTGAACTTTGTTCTGTCAAACCAGCATTTCCTTGTTCACTAAAACTATCCATCCTACACTTGTTGCTCAACATCTCTAATTTGTTGTGTTGTTTTGTTAATCCGGGAATTTGTTTGTGATAATGAGGCCAAAGCGGGAGCTTTTTCAGTAGAGCGCCACCATGCTGATGCAAGGGGAGCTGGGGTAGAGGAAGGTTCATTGTTCATTGTATTGCTGCTTTGTTAGCTGTGTATGAACTTTTAAGGGCGCGTTATTAGAATCCCATCATTCAGTCGTGTACGGCCCAGATAAACTCATTAGTGGTGTTTCTCCCCCATCGTCTGGCCCACTTTGCTTGGAACACGGTCGTCTTTTCAGCAGTGGATAATTAGGCAGCTATTGTGGCCTTAATTACAGTATGGCACCGTCTGATTGCAGTGCTCATCCCTGGATGGCGATTGGACAGGACAGTTATTCATTATTCCATGGAGGTGCGAGGACAAAGCTCCCTTCTTTGTGGCTGTGCCGGGTTGGGATAGTCAGCATAAGAGGGCCGCTTCATTCTAGGACTGCATTGTGGATGCGCCTCTAGATAACAAGCCATTTGAGGTGACCTGTTTTTAATGTTGGTAAAAAGGAGATGCGCGGAGTGACCTTTACTTGTAGGGTTTTAAACCCTAATGTACTGGCATCTGTGTTTCTGTTTGCACTTGCAAAAGAGAAGTTAGAAGTGTAAATAGCGAACATATGAGGCTTTTTATTAGCCTCTATCTCTGAAAAGGTCCAAAAGGATGCAAATGATAAAGTAAAAGGAAGTATTTGAAGGGTTCATTGTGCAAGGTGCCATGGGGATGGGTGTTCACTATACATAATGCTGAATAATTCATATCTCGTGGCAACTGTATATGACTCAAGTATTTATTGGTATATAATCCCATATTTACTGTGATGAACACAGACTGATATCAGTATCTGCAGTTGGTTTTATGTTTAGTTATTTAGTAATGTTGGCTTGACAAACTCAAGCTATGTAAAGCAATCTTGCCACAGACTTTCAACCTTTTCTGACTCATTCCATCCAATCATCCACCCATCCATTCATCCATCAGTGATGCACTCAAAACCCCACCCCCCCCCCGCACCAAAAAACAAAATTTACCCTAAAACCCAAAAGCAAAACAAAAACAGTTGATCAGTTAATAAATTAACAAAAAAATTACATTTTAGCATTTATATAATTAACTGAATTGTGTATCAGCGTAAACTTGTTAATTATATCATTATGTTTCTAATGCAATTCTTTGTTGAAATATAAACATTTAAATGGTGGCTGTAATAACTTGTTGACACAAACATACATTAAATAAGTCAACGGGTTAAGTAAAATATATGACTATATTATATAGTGCATATATTTATTATTACTCATCTTGAGGGATGTTTTTCAAAGCTAACTAATGAGCTATAGACATTAAATGGCTTTCCTGAGGTAAATGTTATGTTACATTACAAGACATTCTTTACAAACTGTTTTACTGACGTCTTTATGCAGGTGAAACATTGAGCAATTAAATGAGACATGATTCATTTCAATAATAGTTTGTAACTGTATCTTTCAACATACTGTACATTCTGATGTTAATTCTTGTTTTTCTGGTGCTATAAGTAGTAGTAAAGAGGAATAGATCACCGGTTCATGCTGCTGCTTGAACTGATGTGGCTACAATGATCTGTCACACAACATTAAAGAGAGCTATAATGACATTTATTGTTTAAATTTCATGCTAAAATTGACATTAAAACCAAGGTTTCTTTCAGATAAAATTTGTCTTGATCAACTTAGTTTTCTAGTTAAATGATGTGGCAAAAACAGATG